>NW_027154425.1:0-308 GCF_002600585.1 Cystoisospora suis
CACCTCTCTCCGTCTCTGCAGGCGTCCTCAGGGTTGTTCCCACTAACCGTACTCGATGCTTCGGCTGGAACCTCTTCCTTCTCGCGATTCCGTCCCCTTGCCAATCTAGGCACATGTGTCGGGTCCGGGGTAATCGGAGTCTAACTCCCTCTTGGTATTCCTCCGTAGTTAGGCTGCCCTAGCAGCCCTCCGTGACTCCCTTAGGGTCTTTCGTGCCTCCGACCGCCTTGCAGTTTGGATAACTCGGGCCGGTCAGACTTCTTCCCGGATCTACGCCTTCAGGTTGGCTTCCGGCTAGGCTGGCGGCT
>NW_027154426.1:0-372 GCF_002600585.1 Cystoisospora suis
GTCCTTGTGTGCTAATTCTCCCCCCCTGGTGAAAATCCCCCCGAACCGTCTCTTCCAGCTTGCCCTACGTTCCCCATATCCTCGGAGTTTCCTCCTCGAGCCCTCCCCCCGAGTTCGGAGGCTAGCTCCGCCCGTCTCTCCGAAGATTCCGACGGCCGATTTCTCGGCGGCTTGCTCGTTTTTGATTAGTTGCTTTCGTTTCCTCTTCAGCTTTGCGGTTTCTTCCTTTATTTTCCTTAGTATTGGCTTGTGTTTAGTTCGTCTCAGCGTGTCTATCCTCCACTTTGCCCTATGTGCAGCTGTCCTGCTCCTCCCCCTTTGCCGCTCCTTCGGGTCACCTTTCTTTTCTTTTAGTTTGGTTTTCCTAGTTCT
>NW_027154427.1:0-60343 GCF_002600585.1 Cystoisospora suis
CGTCTTCTGACTTTTGCCCTGTGCAGGCATCGCTACTTCCATCCTCTGGCACCCCTCTTCACGGGTCGTCGTCGTCTTCGTGGCATTTTGGCCCGTTCTCCCCTTTCTCGGCGACGTCTCCCGCGGCCCTCAACGGTCCTGCGGCGAGCCAGGCATTGACAAGTGAACAAGCAGCCGCTTCTCGCTCAAACGGAGCCGCGGGTGCTGCTCAGGTGACGCCAAACCCACCTACAGTCCCAAGGACTGGCGCACCTGGTAAGCTGTTATTTCTGTTGGCGATAGAGAAAAAGGGTTGATAACTGTTAGGTTATAAATGTTGGTATTCTCTGCTAAGGACTTGGTGTCTGTGTCAAGAGGAGGGCAGCTTATGATTGTATTCTTTCGAGACGTTTCTGGTCGCCTTGCGCTCTCTGCCTTACTGTACTTCTCTTTTCCCAACATAAGTTTTTCTCCATGCAAACATGGCAGGAGCCCTCATGTATCTGACGGAGACAGGATGGCGAGGGAGAAGAGCGTTGGATCGGAGAGCGCGGGTGGCAGGGGTAGGTGAGGAAGAAAGAAAGGATAGTAGGGCGTGACCATTCTATACAGTCTTGTGTAACGAGGTGACGCGTCATAGAGAGGCGCTTCCGGTTGCGTCGGAGCTCAGGGTGTCCGCTCCCGTGCAGCTGTGTGCATCGGCTTTCTTGTTTCATGAAGGACACATCTTTCACAGAGTCTGCTGCTAGACGCACACTGTGAAGGTTCCCGACATCAGTAGGGCGGAGAAGATATTGTCCTCCGAGACCGGGCCGACCCGGTCGTGTGGTGCTTTCTCTAGAGGAGTGTATTCGTGCTTGGTGCGAAGAGAGGTGAGAGGCGGAGCTGCGCCACCAAGGTTTGAGAAGATTGTATCACTTTCGAAGGTCTTCTGTCAGATTGCACGTTTATAAGGTTTTATAGTTCTCTTGCAGTAGCGTTCTCTCGTCAGGTAATATTGACATACTTGTGCTTGCTTTTTTTTTCTTGCGCAGTCGACCTGGCAGCTGGACGCGCAGCCGGGCGCCAGCTGCTCTCTCTCCTTGGTGTGAAACTGGCCCCGTTGTCTTCTGACGATCCGCCTCAGTCTCATCAGCAACGACTTCCTCTTGCTTCATCTATAGATGCCCACTCGCAAGTCACTCCCACCTCTTTGACGCAGAGACAGCTGTCATCTATGCGAGCTTCTGATCAGCAACACGTTGTCTCGGGTATCTCTTCCCCTGCAAACAGCGGTGCCCAACATGGGATGTCTTTTCACCCCAGTGGCTCATCGCAATCTAACGCTCTACAAGGAGATCCCGGGAACGGACCTGGTAGAGAAACCACTGGGCAGCGCTCATCCCTTTTTTTGCCCGTCTCTTCTGGTGTATCCACGGCGCAGCGCAGCCATGCATCTGCGGACATGCGTAGTAGCCAGTTGTGTCTAGTTTCTGGTAGCAGTACTCCTGCATCAAACACAGGCAGGGCAGGTGCACCATCTAGGCTTCCGGATGCTAATGATTTGCCAGCCTCTCAGTCCCAGGGTGGACTGTCTACAGGGAGTACCAGATCTTCTCTTGAAGCTTCGAGGGGAGCGGTAGCTTCAGCAGGTTTCTTTTCTGGGGGAGTGGGTGTTAAAGAACAAGCAGGCGGTGGGGGTCAAGGCGGCGGTCTGAGTAGAAATCTCTTTGCCTCGATGAGCTTTCTTGATCAATCCAGAGCAGGACGGTAAGCAAAAGGAGAGAAGGCGTACGCATTGTCCGTGTACGTGGAGGTGTCAGCTCAACGTGTATCCTGCGTCGCCTGTCACCTGCTTGTAACGAGCGTCTTTTTTTTTTTTTTTAAAGGGTATACTCGGGCGGAGCGATAGGGGGTGGCAGTGTTAGGACGGGGCTTGTGTAAAGTAAAATTGTGGAGCGAATCACAAAGGCTGAGACCTGCGTGGGCGCTCAGTGCTACTCAGACTTGTCTGGCGACACCGGAGATGAAAGTAAACTGGGCCGGGCAAGATGAAAGGATTCCGTGTCACTAGTGCAAAGTTGTGTAGATTCTCTCTATATCAGGAACTCCGGATCAGATGGCCGCTGGTAGATGCTTTACGCGTGTCTGTTGGGGATTTTCGAGTGTCGCTGGCATGGCGAATGACTGCTGTGTGGGCAGGTGAGCTTATCTCATCCACTGGCGTGCATCATCCCGTTGACTGGGGGGTCGTCCTTGTCTTCTGGCAGCGTGTTCTCTTTTTTATTTCTTCTTTGCCTTGATGCGATCTCATCTCGTTTCTTTGTTTAGGCGTCCACCTCCACCTCCCAGCACACCCCCTTCCTTTTCAAGCCACGTGGGACCTTCTAGTTTCTCACCTGTCAGCGGTAGCAACCGGTCGGCCTGCTGGTCGGGGGGGGGAGCTTCTCCCGGCGTGGCACTCCGTGCGGCGATCAACAGCTCTGGAGTAGTAGGCATTCTCCCACCGGCTCCTCCGTCACATGCCTATCGCGTAGGTTCGCATGGTGATCTGTCTACTACCGGCGCGACGCCACTACCCGCGGCGTCTTCTCCTTCAAAATCGAATGCAGCAACGATGGCTGTGATCCACCGACATCTTCAGACCTTGAGGCGAACAGGATCAGGGGGAAGCTCGGGAGGTAGTCCGACTCAGAACCCTGTATCACCGGCTGATTTGTTGCGCTTCATTGCACAGCTTTCTCCGAAAGGGGGAGAAGTCGTAGCCGGGATTCATCAACAACTGGCCAATGCTGCGGCAGCTCAAAAGACAGGGGACAACTCCCAGCTCTCTGGAACAGCGAAGACAAACGCACGTGCCCCTTCTCTTGGCTTGTCATTCGCGCATTCAAATCACTCCTCCCCACCACAGTCAGGCGGAGGAGGGGGGACGGCAAGCCCTGCGAATCAAATGGGTTTCTCTGGTTCTCGGGGTATAGGAGGAGGAGGGGCTGGCGTTCCACAAGGTCTTTCGTCGGGGTACCGAGGCGGAATGGGGGCGGAGACAATCAGTTTAGGATTTTCTACTCCATTGTCGCAGCAATCCCATGGAGGTAGTGAGAAGGTGATGGCAGGAGAATCTTCTCATAGACCATCTGCTATGGGAGGGATCCATGAGAAGATTGTCACTCCGCATCTTTCGCGTTCTGGCAGTTTGAATGTTTCTGGTTTGGGACGCAACATGGATATGGGTATCTCCTTTGCAGGAAGTAAAGACAACACATTGAATGGCTGTGTATCTCACGATCTGTCTTCCAAGCGGCTGGGAGGTACGAATGCCTTCCAAGAAGGACTTCATGATGTGGGGACGCCCACTGATAGACTGTCACGGCCCTCGCTTGGAAACGTGTCCACGGGGATCGCCCTGCCGTCGTCGCATATGTCACAGTCGGTGCGGGGCCGTCTAGTCGGAGGCGTCTCAGGAGACAGCATGTCCCAGGGTCCCCTAGGAGGAAGCAGCAGCGTAGCATTGCAGCAACGCCTAGCACACGTCCTGGCAAGGGAAACCAGCGGGGAAGCATCCCCTGAGCTAGCAAGGGCTTTGAGTCTCTTCTCACCGACGCAGCGACGAAGTGGTGATATGATGTTGGGAGGTCCTGGCGGACGACAAGGAGACCACAAGGGCTTTGATATGCAGCAGGCGGACGTACTCCTAAAGGTAATAAACGATCTCTATATGTGAGCCGGGTTAGAGGGAGGTTGTATGTACATCAGTTTGCTTTTGGCCTATTCGTTACGACCGTCTCTATGCTGTTGCGTTTGTATGCCGTTCGCGCGCCTATATAATATGCGCTGGTTGGTGATAACAGTCACTGGAACAGCTGGCTTTCCGACAGCTTGTGTAGACTTTCACCTTTCAAGAGATACTTGTCCTTCCGGTAATACTAGATCTTGGGTCGGAGATAAGCAAGCTTCTGAGCTTTTTGTTGTCAGCGCGCGACGACAGTGATTTCAAAGGCCAGTAGATACGCCCGTCCGGGTTCTTAGAGAAATAGCAGGAGAGGCCAGCCTCTTCTCTCCTCGGCGTGCCTCAAACTTTCCCGTGTCTTGTCTACATCTCTGTCTTTCTTCATCTCTTTCTTCATTCGTTCGTTGATCGGACCGCGAGGTATGTTATGCCTGCTTGTGTGTGCAGGCCCTCCGCGCTGTTGTGCAAGGCCAGATTTCGGCGCCAGAACAGAATGCGCAGTCAAATGTCCCCCCTCGATAGGGGACTTGCTGTTTCTCCCAAGATCTTCCACGCCCCATGACTAAAGGGCGGATAGAAAGGTTTTCATTCTCTCCGCACATCGTAGCGGGCCTCCCGTGTCATTACTTTTTCCTTTTTCCAAAGATATGCATTCAGTCTGGTTTTAAGGTCACATCTGCGACCGTCCGCCGTGCATACTTGCTACATATCCACAGGATGTTACATGCGAGACTTTAGGTTATTATGTAGTCGTCTTTCGTGATCGTCAGTTGGTGTAGTAAGGGAAGCGGTAGTCATACAAGGGTGAGCAATAACGTTGTTTCTCTATATTTCGTGTGCACGCGTTGATGTGATGACGGCTACGATGGAGCTCCATTATATGGCAGTGGGCGACATCTTGTCTTCTCTGTTCTACGACGAGTGTTTGAAGTCCGTACGTATTTCACATGAGGGGCAGCACCCCGTAGCATGCTGCACATATAATAAGAAGGGTGCTCACTGATCAGCGTACAGTCAATGAATTCTTAGAATGGTGTCCTACCTACCACTACTACTGTACAGGAGTCGCGCCTCCCCAGCATGTAGATAACGCATCGGGCTATTGATCTTTCATATCTCTATTGCAGTGCTGATTTGTCTAAGATGATGACCAGAAGGATATTTTCGCTTCTACAAAACTGTAGTAATGATGTGTCGAATCCGCATCACTCGTTCGATCGGCTGTTTTGTCGAGCGGCTGCGGTGACGGGGCGGCGGGCTCATCGCCGTTTCTCAGGCGTAGGCGCAGGCGGACTGATCAATTTTGCGCTCCGCATCTCATCACCTCGGAGGGTTCTGCTTCGCGTAGGGCCGGTGTGTGTGCAGCGGTGATCTCAGTGTGAAAGGAGTGAGCTCTTGTGGGTAGAGTTATGTCGCGGGCGGTGAAGCTGAATAGCCGCAGCATGTGGATGCAGTCATGGTAGTGGTGCCACTCGCACCAGTGCCTATGAGCGCTTTATAGGGGCGGACAGAATGCATTGTCGTGCCATAGGGGTTTAGTTTCGCAGCCTGGAAAGGCCAAGAGCGAATGGTGTGATAAGAAGCAGCTGACTTGGATATGAACTGATGGCCCGGTCTCGGCTGCTTAGCATCACTGAGGCGTGTCTGCATTTGATATTCCACTTCAGCGTCCTCCTCTTTGCATCACTTGTGCTAGCTTCATCTGGTCATCAATCTAGAGGAGGAGTGTGGTGCGGCTGCACGCGATTGTTGCTAACGTGAGATTGACTGCGCGGAGACGAGGTTTCCTTCAGCCGCGTTTGAAGCGCGTGCCTCCTTGAAACCCCAGTGTGTGTATGTTGGAGTGTAGGGCGTTAGAAGGTGTGGGGAGGGGGCAAGACCTTCAGAATCCACTCTGGTCGGTCGAAGTGTTTTTCAGACTGCATGTGTCACCCGCTTTCTTCAATAGGCAGGATTCTTGAGAGGCGCGCAGTGGTCTGGTGTTGAGTCTGTAGGGCTGGTGGTCCTGCGAGTGCCTGTACTACAGAAGGCTACGTGGATTCACGCACGGGCGCCATGCGCCGTACGGTACTGCCGTATGTGTTATGACACGAACGGCTGTGTTGGAACAGCGTCTTAGCCTTATTGTCACTTGCAGCATCCCTATCCGTCCGTCACGAAGGGGATGATTTCCTTCGGTGACTCAGAACTCGTTCCGCAGTGTTATTGCGTGACAGTATGCGGGGAGTGGGGGGTTGAAAGGAACCAGGGAACTCAGCAGTGTGCAGTAGAAGGGGTCTACGGTCATTTCGTGCTCATGAATATGGTACGAAGCTAAGCCCAGCTGTTGGTAGTGCTGGGGGTGATACTCGCATGACAATACATGCTCTTTCCTTCTTCACAGCTAAGCCGTGTCGTCGTTTAGGATGCGGCCAAGCGTCTTGTCTAGTCGTGCGTGTATTTCGCAAATGTGACTCTCGTTAGACCGTGCGGCTGCACACTGGTGGAACGGGGGAGATTCTGTGGAATGGCGACCGAACGGTAACGAAACCCGAGCTCTCGCTCATTTGGTTTTGACTTTTGGGGGCTGTGAGGAAGATCTGGTCTAGTGTATTCGAGGAATAGAGAGACCTCACACAGGCGCAAGTGCCCGTGCTGAAATTGCTTCGTGGGAAAGGGGGCTGCAGCAGCTGCAGAATCACAGGGCGTCAGTATACTTTCATTATGTCTGGATGCGACAGATTTTTCCTTGGTACTTTGGGCTGACTTTAGACCCGTGTCTGTGCCTCATCGCGGTCTATACATATACCGCCTCCTCAGTTTTGCCTCTTGGCACACAGGCAACTAGGTCTCGCGCGTAGAATCGGAGCTAGAGTCAGTGTCTGGCATGGGCATCCGATCAGCTCTTTCTTTGCAGTCACACTGGACCCCTCACTTTACTCAGTCTTGCTTTAAGGGGGGAAGAGGCGGGGGACGGAGGGAAGGGGTCTTCAGCAGAGGGTAATCTGAGTGATCGCACATGGGCATTATCATTCGGCAAGAGGCCTCATGTGCAGTTGACTGAGACAAAGTCATCGCGGGAAACTGGTACGTGGGGAAGAAAAGTTTGAAAACATTTGGGTTTTTTCTGTGAAAGAAAGCTTGTGCTTGCCCGAAAAGGGATCGCACATGCTGCTGGCAGTGAAAGGTACCCTGGGGCAGTTTCCGGAAGTTAGTTGCCTATGCATTTAACAGGCGCCTGTTGTGTAACGCCTGCTGGCCTGCCTGGCACTCACTCAGACAACCGCCCTGGGCGATCCATCGATCGATCGGGCAGCGTAGGCTTCCCCACGCCTGGGTTTTCTTGTTTGTCTAAGGGACTGGCTGACCGACTCTGCTATGGTTATATAGATGTAAGTTTGGTCCAAAGACAAGTACTGAAGCGAAAAAAACGAGGTACGTGCGGACACCTGTTTGCTCTGCCGCCTTCGTGGTAGTGTGTGACGTTTCAGTTGGTTGATAAGCAATAGATAAACGCGAGTCGGGTGCTGGCCTAACCGTGTTAGTCTGGTCCCCCCGTTTCGATTTTATACCCGTCTGCCCGTCTCTCTCTCTGTGTCGATCTGTCTCCGTAGGTGTTGGTTTGGGTTTGCAGAAACTTTTAGTAGAGGGGCCACACAGGTAGCAGCCGAACTTCATGTGTGCCTAACGTGCGCCGACCTTGAATATCAGTGGCCTCATGTACGACAAGAAAAGGAAAGCGGGTATTAAAAAAACCTCCACAGACGCCTCTTCTTTTCCTCCCTGTGCAGAGGTCGTAGTTTAGAATTTCCTTTACTATAACCCAAGTGGCGTTGTCACCCAGGCTTGTTTATCTGTGTGGGAGTGAGGTGTCCCGTGTGGACTCCTTGTTAGTGGACGGCACTGCGCGGCTGTGAAGCGCCTGTGCGGTCCAGCGCCCTCACGATGCCGGCCTAAAGGGAGGGGGGTGGGGAGGCGGGGTTTTAATGCATGTGTGAAGAAAGTTCCCGAGATAGACAGGCCCCTGCGGGCGCGCGCCACGTGCAGTTTGGCGATCAAAGTTTCGCTTGAGAATGGCAACTACTCCAGGTGGCATTTCTGCGATCTGACCGATCAGCAGTGTCGCCTTGGTGCGGGTGCACAGGTCGTCAGTGAGGTCCTGCTAAACTGAAGGAGGGAGTGCGAACGTTTCATTTCTTAGTCGTACATTGTTGGTGATGGTATTCAAGTGGGCTGCTTGCTTTCTGTCCATGGTAATTTGTTTCACTTCGGCGAGACCCGCCTTGGCTCTCTTTTCCACCCCGTAATGCAGCAGCTAGCAACTAAACGCTTCTGAACATTAAGGTGCGGGTGCCCTGTTTCGTGTCAGGCTCTCAGTCTTGCAGTACCCGGCTACCACGGGAGTCCGGTGTGGAACATTAGAACGAGACAGACAACGTGCAGCGCGTTCTGAAACGGGAGTGCCTGGGTTGACATACTGGACCACGCCCCGTCGCAGTCCGAATGAGCGGTCCGGCAAACGCGATAGAGGGTTCGTGCTTTGCTGCTGGGCGGTACGGTAGACTTCAAGATGAGCTCTCTAGACTGACGCGGGGACACTGAGAACACGCTTGTCGGTTGACAGAAGACAGCCGGTCGATCGGGTACCTCATAGGCAGGCCATCCCAGCCTGACGCGGGGACATTGAGAACACGTTTGTCGGTTGACAGAAGACAGCCGATCGATCAGGTACCTCGCAGGCAGGCCATTTCAAAGACGGCAGGCGCGGTCGGAATGCGCAATCAAGCTGTGTCTTCTTGGTTCAGGAGTACTGTAGACGTTCAGCATAGACTCAGAAGGTATCGGGTTTGACAAAGCTGCACGTTGCATCCGTCCAAAGTCTGGGCCGGCCACACCGCACTCGAACAGTCCTTTCCACGCAAAAAGGCCAACGAACGAGAACACTTAAGCCCGCACGTTGTATTGAATTGCATAAAAGCCCGCGCGAGCATGAACTTTCCGCTTTTCGGTGAGGGCCTTTGCCGAGGCCATCCTCAAAGGTGCATTATACCTTGGGCTCGACCCTTTATGGACCGAGCTGGGCGTGTCAGAATTCGTCGGGACAGGTCATATGCCGCGCTGCTCGAAAATTGAGAGCAAAGACTCCAGCTGTTTCCTGAGAAAGATGTTACGGACACACACGCACGGAAGGAGTGGCGGCGACACAGGCAGCAAGGGTCAGAAACTGGACTGCAGGCCTGCAGGCAGCTATGTACAAGGCAGTAGCTGGGTGTCACATTGTGAGCTTGCGCCTGGCACCTACTACTATAAATACATGTCGGAGCGACAGCGGCTCCTTGAATGATCTTCGATGGTACCGGCACACAACGCAGGGAGAATAGGAAGGTAGCTAGCTGTTCTCTGTGATAATACAGTAGCTGGGTCTTGGCTATCAAACTGCCATGACGATCCAGGAACAGCACGCATATCTACTCAACCACGGGAAAACCAGCCGGGTGAATATCGCAGGGGGTGGCCACCGCCGTGTCCGGGGTAGAAGGGCGGTCTCTTCGTCCTTCCAAAGAAAAGTCGGGTCCTGCGCCGGGGGACACACCAAACTCTTCATTTAGGGAAGCTTCTTCCCCGTAGCTTACTGATTGGCTCGTATGTACAAGGCCTCTTGGCCTGCCACAGATGTCTTGACGGCTGCCCCGTGGCTTGTCAACTCCACCAGCAGTTGCAGGACCTTACTGCGGTCGAAGTTACCCGTCAAGGCAAACATCGGGTTGCTCAACGCCTCCATCGACACGGCCGGCCCTTCCCCGCTGTCATCGAAAGAAAAAAGACACCAACACGCCTGCTGTTTCCTGCTGGACTAATGCTGGCCTGGGTCGACGCTAAGTCGCAGCTCTCTTTTCTCGGGTTCCTGACTACAAAGCCGAGGAACTCTAGTGTTCACCTCAGAGATATTTGACGTCATCAGCAAACACCCTGCCCCCAGAAGACACGCGAGACTCTGATTAGGATCCGTGCAGCTTCTCTCTCGCCTGCCCGATCCAGGTTGGCTTACAAAGGCGGTGCCCACACCTATTAGAGGCTAATCCTGATCATGACCGCCTGCTCCTGCGAGACTCCTACTGGTCATACATCCTGACGAAAACTAGGAGAGGCGCGCATAACGCAAGAGAAAGACTGAGACCCACACCCATTCGCTGACTATCGTAGGCAGTTGCACTACCGAACACGGCATTGTCGTTTATCATTCGTGTCTCGAACGTCCAGGTTACCCGTCGCTAAAGAGCTTCATCCTTCTTCATTCTTCTATTTAAAGAAGGCTAGAGATCTACTACCACCCACGGCAGGGCAGCCTCTACTACTGTTACTACCACTGCATGCTCAGTTCTTTATCTCTCCCGTATTTTTCCTTTCGCGAGTACAAGCACGGGTCCACACCTCTTTATCTGACTGAGCTGCTTCTCAGCAAGACACTTGAGGAGACGCTTGTGATTGGTCGTTAGCGCATCAACAACAGCTGAGAAGTTCACGCCACTCCCCCAGACTCCGCTCGCTCCTCCCCCGGCAGCAGAAAAGCCTGTTGCCCCGCCACTGTTTCGGAGCCATAGAGGCACGAACATACATGAAGGGCCCCAGTGGCCTAAGACCTCGGTTCTGCGAAAAAGGGAGAGACACTCGGCAACAACTAGATAGGTAGATACACAGATACAGACCTACAGGCTGGCAGGGGGTCTCGAAAAGACTTCTCAGGGCTGCTCTCGCGCTCCGTGGCCGTGCATCGAAGGCGGGTGAGCGCAGTACGTCTGAAATTGAGACTCTCGATGAGTAGGAAACTAACTGCTGCCACCCGCGGTTTGAAACCACTTTGAGACCAAGAAAGGAAGGGAGTACAAATACACCAATCGCATTTGAGAAAAACGAACTCCGCAACACCAGGTGTGACAGAAGGAAAACACCGACACAAATAACGTACCTATAAGAACGGTAAACATGACCAGCTCGTAATGAAGGTCTTTTTCCTTGGGAACAAAAGGAAGGAAATAAGAGATCTCATTCTGTCTGCCTCCTTGTCATGTTCTACCACACTGTCTGCGTGAGCTACGCGAACAGCCCACCCTAGACACAGTTTGTAAGACTTCAACAGAGAGGACATGGTTGTCGGTACACCAGATCACGACCGCGTATGTTAGTGACGCCAGGCTTACGGAAACTGAAAGAGTCTAGACTACCGAACGAATGTACCGTCAAGAAGTATTGTTACAGTGGTGACAGGCAATACATGTTCTGGTATAACATGAGGTTGCTTGCTTGTCATGTAGAGACTTCTTTCCGCCTAGGTCAGCCAGCTGTCTAGAGTTTGTTCTCGAAGGCGAACAGCCATACCAAGAGAAGATACGATAAAGAAGGAACCTGTTTACACCAGGCAGCCGCCAACTCGACAGCTGTTTATATTCTTGAAGAACTTCCATGAATAGGGCCGGTGCTCAAAAGATATGCGTTCCTTCCTTCTTTTCCACCGGGCGGCTGACACCATAAAGATGAACCGAACAGGACACTGATAACGACTAGAAGATCGAACAAAAGCCACTATCACGAAAACATCAAATGAGAAGACGTCGCTGCTAAGCTCTGAGTAATAGTCGCAAGATAACCCTCCTCTGATTACTGAAAAGAAAGCCTGACGACTCAGGTGAGTGTCGGAACAAAGGAGACACGTGTCTGTAACCAGCGACAGGCAGAGCAGCCGTTTCCTTACCTGTAATCTTGATACGTGTGACACTGCTGATGTATGAAATTAAAGTCTTCACGCTCTGACGCGCCTAGGAGACAGCTGTGAAGTCTATGGTCAGCGCTGCAAACGAAATGAATCTAAGGGCCGCAGAATAGCAAACAGAGACGAAGGCGTCGCAGAAAAAGTGGGCCAGGCAACACGATGAAGAAACCACAATATTCTTGTCGGCTTCTCTTGTCACACGGCCAAAGAACGGGACAGTCACTATGCAAAAATAAAATCATCGGCGATGTCAGCAGGCGACGCGCGTCTCGTCCCTCAAGCTCTTCAGCAGGTATAGGAATCTGCTGGTGCTTGTGAAGCTCCTTTTACGCAGCTTCTGTGTCGTCCCGGGGCAGTGGTCAGCAACCCCGGACCTCACGGTGACACAACGACACTCTACCAATTTGCACATTTGGCCGTCCTGCATTACGCAAGTTTGCTTTCCCTTTGCTACAATCTCACTGGCGCCTAACTAAGTCTAACAAAAGATGCTAGTGTGCTGAAAGTGGCCCCCTGCAACGTGTGTACAGAGGATGACTGCTGTCAGTGCGCAGGGGGTTGGCCAAGACACGTATCTGCTCCACATCATACACAAACCCCTTTTACATGATACTGCTAACGCCTTAAATTCATCCCTTACATTGCTACAGGCAGCCAGAGAAGCCAGAGCTCTTCGAGAGTCTCCGCGGAGCGCTGGACCATCGAGATTATGAACTACGAAGTAAAGTGGAACCCGTAGGCGCCGAGCCAAACGCTTCACTTCCTGCTCACGTAGCGCACCACACCAGCTTCAAACACGAACTGTTCGTTTTCTACACAGGAATCATATCCCTAACCCCTACCATACACACCGGTCAACCAGGGTGATTTTGCCCGGCCTGATCTGTTACCGAGGGGAAACTACGTCCCGCATGCAGAAAATATATACCAGAGGTATGTGCGGCATTAGAGGGACAAAAGGCAGCGGGGACGACACTACCAGCTCATCAGCATACACACGGTATTTCCTTTCCTTGGCTGTGGCTTGCTCGAAGGCTATCAATTAGGGTTGAGGAAGTCGGGGTTCACACAGCTCGCTGTTCAGCATCGCCCCCTCAAGGCAGTAGCCAAATGTGAAAAAGAGAGAGTAGGCGCTCAATGGAGGCGTCTGAAGACGCCTCTTATCACTTCTCCCTTGACAGTATCCTAGACAAACCTCGATGTACCTTTCAAAGCCACTGAGCGTTTTCCAAGGCTGTTCTCTCGAACACAGACACTTCCACAATGCAAATATAGTTCGCATGGGTGAGCACGGCACGTCTCCCGCATCGACCTGGGTTTACAAGACACCTGGCGGGTATATATCTATGCTCAGAGAAGTGAGCCCGTGTAGAGTGTGCAGATACCTCGCTCTCTTGGAGCGACAGACACGCGTACGCCTGTAGATGCGTGCCGACAGTATCGTACCTTGGCAACTCGACCGAGAGGTACAGAAAGACTGATTGGTTCTCCACCTGTCCAAGATGGCAGCAGGCCCCCAGTTGTTGGTCTCTGATCTTTAGGTAGAATTCTGGCTAGCTCTGCTGCTGCCTCAGGGTGTTTGCTAGAGTCCTTTCTCACGTGTCTTGCCACAGCGTACAAAAGATCGAGGAGGCAGTATTGGAGACGTAACTCACGTCGGTACCCATTGATGATGCAGCAGAAACCTTCTCTGGAAGAACGAACACGACCCACACAAGAATGATAATAACAACGACGCGAGAATTACTCAGCTCTCGACGGGACTTAGTCAACAGCATGAGTGTGCCCTGGGAGATTCTCCGCGTTAACACCATCTTCTATCCATATAGCTAACTATTTAGGGAGTTGTCATGACACTGCCTCTGCTGAACAACACACGAAACGCGAAGACGAGATGAAAAGAAAAGAAGATGAGATCGTGTTGTTCTTCTTTTCTTCTATCTTCCACTTGGCGCCTCCTCATTCAACAGCATGAAAAGGAGATCTCGCACTACAGCGCTTCAATCACCACCAACACAGAAGAACGCCTTCGAGGCGCAGCCCCGCGAACCAGAACAGAGACACCACCTGTGCGCGGAAACAGTCGTCTATCAACGAGAAAGTTGCCGACGGCACTCGACGGAAGCGCACACACAATGTTATGTACATTGCATACGTTATAGAAACTGCACTGGGGGGGGGGGCTAGCTGAAGTCCGTGTCCGCAGGCGGCCGAATGTCTTCAAGGCAACCATCTCCGACTCGGACTGTAATGCCTCTCCGTACGCAAAGCTAATAAGAAACCCCCAGCAAAATCATTTCACCTGTTCTTTGTTTGTCTGTGGCTCTGGAGGTTGCTTTCTGACATAGATGCCAAACAGTTTTTTTTTATAAAGAAGATCCATAAAAAGTCCAGGGAATCACCCGCCCCTCCGACAGCCCCAGTCTGTCCTCCAGCCCTCAGACACGACTGGGGTACTCACAGTGGCCGGCCTCCGCCATGCGCCACGACCGACGTGACCACTTAGCGACTGCTTGTCGCATGCGGGTGACAGCAGTTTCTACCGTAATTCGATGTATTTCAGCATAACCTTAATGACGACCATGTACCAAGAAGGAAAAGACAAACCGTATGCCATCTCCGCCTGCTCACAAGTTTCGAGTGTCACTGGCAAACCAACACAGCCTAGCCTGTGTGCACGCGAATCCCCACTCATTCCCCATCCCTCTCAATCCCCCCTCCCTCCTGAAAAGAGACGAACCTGAGAGCATTCTGCGCAAAAAGATCAAGCAGAGTCTTTTTGCTTCCGAAGCCCGTTACAAGTATGGAGTATCCAGATAACAAAGCAGCCTTCCACTCGACGCTGTGAGCCGCTACCTGGGTGCGAGCGAGGAATAAGAAGGGAATGATTTCAGCAGATTCCGGAAAACCTCCAACAAGAAGGTAATAACTTTACCAGCATTTCATAGCTGCCACATTACCTCAGTGTCCAAACTCCCCACACACAAAAGAAACGGAGTGTTCTTAGTCTACGAGGTCGTAATCAGCTGAAAGCTTCAAGAAAACAGAGTTGATGTGAAAGACTGAACAAGCTGGTCGTGAGTATATGAAGATTTTCAGCTCCCCAGTGGTGCTGTCAGACGGGGGAGTCTAGGATGTTACACGGGACTACTGCCTCATGTATATACCAAATCATTTTCGTTCACATGACTCAAGGAGTGCACAGTGAGGTGTATGTGGAGACATCCGTGGCGGTATAAATGGATCTGTTAGCTGAGAGGAGGGTAGCCATAGGCGTGTCGGTACATGCAAGCCAAAAAAACAAAAGGACTCATTGCAATACCAGAGAACGTTTCGCTACGATGTCGCTCACTTCTCTCCTAAGGCCGAAGGGACACAAGCAACGAATACCAAGGCAGATGCGTATCGGCTTTTTGAGACTTCGGGTTGCATCCATGCAGCAGTCGACTCCTACAACCGACTCTCCTTCTATGACCTTGGGGGGAGCGAGCCGTCATTTCCTACAAGGTTGTCCGCAAATCCCCGCAAGGTGTGTGAGGACAAAGATACTTTGCTTCTCAATAAACAATACTCTCTATCCTTTTTCTACACTATCCTCCTTCGAGGTGCTCTCTTTCCAAACTTAAGGTAACTAAAGAAAAGACAAACAGACGCATGCAGCCTTGTTAAAGTGCCGCCCTCCTCTTCCTGCAGTGGTAGCTTATGTTAGACTTCTTATTAGTGAGAGTACAGCTCGCTGGGTCTTTCTTCAGTCCACTACTGCTCTGCCAGAGTTTCAGACCTTGTGTTTATAGCGTACCTGATAGCGGAGTAGATTGGCTTTGGCCTCCATATTCGTTACAGGGAGCTCTGTAACGCGCTGGGTGACTAGTCTCACGAGCAGAGGCACTGCCGCTTCTGAAACGAAGTTTACAAAAAAAGAAGGAAAGGAACGCCGCCCAGTTACTATCTCTAGAGATTTGGTGGAGAAGACTAGTCGAGACGGAGCAGACACCACGTGATTACTGGGGAGGCGACGCGGAGGAAGAAATCTATGGTCCAAGGAAAAGAGCCTTCGTATCAGCGCACTCCATCACAGACACTATGATCCCCAGTACGTCCTAGGAAGAACACGAACGAGCAGATTTCTGAGTCTTTTGCTGCCGTGTCTCTCTCGGTATCTCTCTTCTAAACTAACCTACTCCGTGTGGACACAGAATAGTCTCAGACGCATGCAGGAGAATAAGTGACAGCCACGACATTTGAAGTCACTGATCAGGCGTCTAGGCAACACTACGGGATCGACGACGTCCGCGGGTTTGCAGAAACTTAGAGATACAAGTCCGACACCCGGAATCGCCAGATGCGTCAGAGGGGCGCGAAGGGGAGACATGAAGGGAGGGAAGGGGGAGACACGGGTGGTCACAGGAGCAGTGGTGGTCCTTGCTTTTACCGGACTCATCTAGCTCCTCTTCTAAATTTTCCACTCCTTCTGAGCAGCCGTCGGAAGAACTCTGAGGACCGGACGTGATCTTCCCGTTGGGAACTTCTTCTGCTGTCCGCGAGGCCGCCCCCTCAGCGTCTGTCCCCTTTCTGGCCCGGGACTGGAGGTACCGCAGCAGGATTCCTGGTAGTTTCTCGTCTGCGAGTTTTGTAAGAGCTGGGCAGGAAAGACTGTCAAAAGCCAGAAGGCGGGTGCAGTCGACAGGAGTAGGCGTCCACCCTGACGATTGCTCACGCGACTTCGAAAGAGCGGGAGATAAACTTCGTTCATGAAGTGTCCTGAGAACAGAAACGCCATTATAAACACAGATACGTCACAAGAAAACACTACTGACTGTGGAAAATATCGGCTGTCTCGAACGCGCTCATGCAATGGATAGAGAGTGGACTCCAAAAGAATACGCGGTGGGGAACGCAGAAAGTAGACTTACCCTCTTCCGTAGCCGTCCGTGTCTACTGCCGGGGAGCAATCCCTGTTGTGTTCGTCATCTTTGCTGCCTCGATGCCTCTTGCGCGTTGTTTCTGCATGCTTACGCCTTCTCGCTATACAGGGCTCTTCTTGTTCGCCCTCACTTGAACTCGATTCATCTTTCTCCTCCGCTGAATCGACGGCGTCGCAGCCCCTCCGAGGGGCTCTACGGTCAACCGCCCTAGAGGTTCTGAACGGGAAGAGTTTGATAAGAACAGCAAGAGGACTGACAAGGAAAATTTGTCTCTCCGTTTGTACAGAATGCACCCTGGACACGCGGTGTAAGGCAACTCTGAAGCAGCGCAATGAGTGCTTCTGAAGACGCGGAAAGGGAGCCCAATCTAAATAACAACAGCGAGGGGAACGCGCTTGAGCGAGCTCCTGATCTGAAAGCGTGTCTAACATCTAATCTACTTCATTGCCGTCCTGTCCTGTATATCGGCGACGCCCCGAACCCGGAGGTGAGGAAGATGGCGTGTAAACTCTTATAGACGCAGGAAATGGCCCTTCTCTCCTTGGGTACAAACAAATTGGCTACACATACTTCTCTACAAGCGCGCTCACCGAGGCAGGCGACTGCACACACCTGCCTGATGTACAGCAGCTGTAGTAATGCACGGTTCCATCATATAGGGACGACGCAATCGAGACACCTATAAGGAAAGGATTAGCATCTATGCCATACATGTCATCCATTAAGCAAACTTGCGTGTGCTGACCACTGCATTGAGGTTGAGTGGTAAGAGACACTGTACGTATATGAAGGCACGGGTTGTTGATATCCTTTGTAGGCCTTCTCTCCTTTTCCGTTTTCCCTCCCCTGGACAGAAACTGGATGTGGTTATGCTTCGAGGCACACACGAACGGCCCTGAACATGCAAGGTGGGGTTGTTATGCATGCACAGGGCGTCGATTACAACGGTGTTATCACAGCATGACGACAGCAAGCCTTCCAAAAACACCCCGATAGAGTGTGACAGTTAGGATGTCTCTGGTTACCTCTTCTTCCGAGCAGCTTGGAGAATTCTGATCCTACTCTCCTCTTCTTTCCGCTTCTGGGCTTGAAGGAAAACAGCTCCTTTTTTGCGGATGCTCCTCTGGAGGTCGAGAGGAAGAAGATCCAAGAGGGGTGTCAGTGGGTCAGGAGTCTCCAGTCCTCCGATTCCTTTGGTAGTCTGAGCCGGGCAAGCGTTCGATCGGAATGGGAGGGAGGGCCTACCACCTGAAGTCATTGTCTCCTTCTTACCAAGCGCCAATATACCGAGCCAATGGGAGAATGGCAATAACGTACTTCGAGCGTTCGGGAAAACTTTAGAATACGAACTCTCTCTCCCAGAGAAAGGAGGTGTCGTTGGGGAATAACCCGTCAGTTCATTAACTCTATGGGTTCCTTCTGTCCCCCCTGAGGGAGTCATCTTGGCTGCTTTCTCCTGAGACGAAGCAGGCAGGCGAGGTGACGATGTCGAGCAAGAAGAAAGGGGGGCTCTGGATCGAGGGAAAGGGACCCGTGAACTGTGGTGAAGTAAGAGGCGCTCGTGGCCAGCAAATTGTGAACACAGCCATTCTTCTTCAGAGTCACTTAAGTAGAAACCGTCGTCACCTCTCTGTCCCCTCCGCCTTAGAGAACTTTTATTCGATTCTGGCTTAGCAGTGATCGCTCCTACTTTCTTCCCCCTTCGGACCGAGTCATCAGGGAAATGCGTTGCTTGTTCTTCATCTTCAGGTTCCTGTAGCCCCTGTCCTTCTTCCTCCTCATCTTCTTTAGTCAAAAGATCTAACTCAAGTCTGGCTCTGGCGTCAGCAAACGCCCTGGCCTCAAGTACTGCGCGCTCATATTGTTGCTGCATTTGTTCATGCTGCTGTCGTTCAAGCAGAGACCCGCACACCAGACGGGGAGACACCCCGAGAAGAGGAGGGGAAGTGTACATATTTGAGGCGACACCATTTGCTCCAAAAGCAGGTGAAATGACTCCCTTCCTCGCATCATGGAGGCCACTTAATGTCACAGGAGGGCCTGTCGAAGGGACGAGAGAATAGGGCCGGCTACTCATCCTCTGGTGCTGCCCTGCACACCAACTACCTCGACCTGCGAGAGAAATAAATCGATATCGAGAACCACTGGAAGACACAGACTCAGGAGGGCCTCCTTCTCCGAAACGGATCAGACAGAAACCTTAGGACGGATAAAGGTGAAGCAGGTGAACCCAGTCAGACGAGACAAATTAGCAGACAACGGGTACTTGTCCGTACATCACGATTCCACTAATGCATCTCCACGTGTTGTTTACTGTTAGCAGACTCGAAGCGCCACCAAAGTGGGCTGATACGCAGGAGGACAAAATCTGCGATGATGCAGTAAGAAAAGGAACCAAAACAGCGCCACCAAAGAAAGCGGGGGATTCGTGCGGGCTCCAGCACCCGCGGAAGGCTGGCGGTTGACGTCAGCCAGCCGAACGCTACGGTAGCAGCACGGCTGCGGGCTGTTAGAAGCCCGAAAACAAAACACCGTGAGCAACAGTGCACCGGAATATACATTCAAGGTGTGAAAACAAGCCACGGGAAAGTCTTTTCACAGCCTGATCCTGTGCGAGAGCGCCAACAGCTGGCTGCGAGGCCAGGCTGCAAACAGGGGAATGGTCCGAAGACAAAATAACAGTAATGAGATTCAGGAGTATTGCGGACACGTCTACTAACCGTTTCAAGCCCTGGCAACACGGATAGTTTTAGTGGAATGACAGTCTCGCTCCGCTACTTCGGGATTCCGTCTGCGGGAGTCGATACTTTTCGAACAACTTCAACGGGAGAATCACCCTCCCCCTCCCCCCCCTAGAAATGGGAGAGTACACGCACTCCCGCTGCCTTCGATTCTTGCGACTCCTCTCAAGAGTTCCTAGAAGCGGGAAGGCAGGAGCTTAACACACGGGTGGTCCCGGGCCCAGCAACCGCTTCAAGAACCTGAAGGAGGCCAGCCGAGCTTGTTACTAGGCGCCTCCGCAGTGAAATAAAACAAAGAACATCGGAGACGGATGTCACCTCTAAGAACCTGTTTGACCCCAGCCGCTTCAAATAGTCAGCATGTCTTGTCGCTCGGCTCCCGCTCTGGGGCTTCTTGGCACACGTATGCATACTTACCCAGATATTTCGAGGACAGTCTGCGTTCTTTCTTCTATGTGAGGGGGCTCCCACGTTTTCGCCCAGATCGTATCTTTCCCTACCGACAATTCCACCATCCATTCAGCCGCCGACGTCAACCAAGCAACTGCGGAGCACCAAGTACAGCCGGATAGCGCCAAACACTGCACGTGCACTACTCTATAGTTCGCAGTCGCGCAAGAACAACTCTTCTCGCAGCGAAGTTCTTTTGTGCGTCGCTACAGTGGCGTTCCTTACTTCTCGTGTTGGAGTTCCTCTGTTTTCGGGACTTTCTCGTCGCGTTCCTTTTCACTTTGGCGGGCTCAACAATACCGCTTTCCGCTCTGTCGGGACGACCTGCAGGTGTATCACATGTGCAGTCCGCTTCCTAGTGTACTTCCTCTCTGCTTGTCTCCACCTGACTCTCTCTCCTCCCTCATCTCCTCGCTCTCCAGTTCGGTTGGGTACGAGCCCGAATTTCTTCCAGTTCTTTCTCCCTCTCCTCTGCACACTGCCACCGCGGTGAACCTTGAACGAATGTGATCAAGTTGACAGAGTGGTGAGAGGCAAGCGCCTCTGCGTCCGCAGTGTCCATCTGTGTCCGAGTACCGAGCCCGGACGGGATGGGCTCGGCGTCTCCATTTCCCTGTCTGTTGCTGTTCTCGGTTGACAAGTTTCTCCTGTAAGTAACCACAAGCCGGTTCTTCCAGCCTCCCCACGTTCTCTTGACTTTCTCATTCGATCAACTAGCTGACGAATGGAGACCTTTGTTCCCAAGTTTCTTCTACCTCAACACAAGGCCCACCACGCGGTTCGTTTCAGTCTGGACAGTGGAGACGATCTGACACTGCGGACAGATGGAGCGGCCGGGGGGAGAGCGTCGTAAGACCGGTAGCGCGCCTGCTGAGCAGAGGGAGCAAAGGGAACAGGTAGATTCGAGCAAGAGGAGAGGCCACCTACTGAGGGGCCCTGACCGGGGTGG
The DNA here is from genome assembly GCF_002600585.1 of Cystoisospora suis. NCBI lineage: Eukaryota > Apicomplexa > Conoidasida > Eucoccidiorida > Sarcocystidae > Cystoisospora > Cystoisospora suis. Next base: position 20,498 of record NW_027154427.1, read on the forward strand.
AAGTTTCCTTGCCCCGTCTGCAGTACCAAAGAAACCGGACAAACACAGTGAAGAAGGAGAGCCTGGTGACTCGAATAAGCCGCTCCAAAGCGAGCGCCATGTCAATCTTGGTGTTGTGGGTCGTAGAGGAGATCTCCAGATCGACAGCATGGAGGCTGGAAATAATTCTTCACGGCCGAAAGGTTCGAGCTCTCTGATTCCTCAGACGGAAAAAAAACAAGATGACTCAGGTCGCGGCGACAGACTGGAACTTTCCTGTCCTTTATCCTCTCAACCTCCGTCTGCGTCAATGGCCCCTAATAGATATTCTTCTCCCGCTTCACTTCATCATTCGCCTTCTTCCAGTCCATCTTCATCTCCACTTAGCGCATCTTCTCCTCTCAATGCTGCTGCTTCTTCTACCGCGAGTGTTTCCCCCTCTTCTTGCTCTCTCAGTGTCTCTCCAAGTCCCTTGGGGACTTCTGTTGTCACAGGTCTGTCTCCATCCGAACGTCACTTACACTCTTCTCAGCGATGCTTACCGGTGACCACTCAAGATGTTGAGTCAGGTCTCCTCTTCTCTGTCCTTAGTAACCCAGGACAAGGGGGAGGTCACTCCTCCCCTGTTCTTCATCCACAGCCTCATGGAGAGCTCGGAGTTCCTTCTCAACTTCTCCTTCTCCCTACAGCAGAATCCGCGCTCCGGCGAGGCGTAGGTAATGGTGCTCCCGGCCTTCTTGGTCTTCGGGTGACTAGTTCCTTCGATGAAAGGGCGGGTACAGAGCAGATATTACAGGGTAGGCCGATAGGCCACTTTGGAGCTCTCCGGAATGTCCCGCCTTTGAACCGTGTTGCAGGCCTAGATGTCCCTTTTGACCATGCGGGGACCACAGAGGTGGAGGAAGAGGAGACAGGAGGCGTTGGAGAGTTGGTCCGTGGGATAGGAGGGCGCGACTTGACTGCTGTTCGCGCGCCAGGTGGAAGTGTTGAAGAAGAGGAGACATCGGGAAATGCTGGTAGAGACAGGGGAAGTTTGAGAGTGGGTGGAGCTAGAGATTTACTCATTCGCCGCACAGGAGGAGGACAAGGGGGAGGAACAGTCCTGGGAGGGGTTACTGGAGATGGCAAGACCAATGCTGTCCATCGTAGACGTGTCGGCTTTGCTAGCTTAAGGACTTTTGATAAAACCAATCAGGTCAGAAAGGAAGAATGAGGCACAGCTCAAGCAGTCTTCTTCAGTGAATTCTCAAGTGTGCAAAGACGTCTCGTGTGCTGTCGCGTGTGTTCCGACGTAGTCAGCGCCTTCTTCTCTTGGCGGCTATGCTGGATCACAGGCTTCTACTATCTGTTGAGTTTTTTGACAGTGTAATCGTTACAGATAGGTCTGAGCAGTTCCGCTCACAGGGGAATCTATATCAGGGACAGTCGTTTTACTTCGTAAGAGCAGAAGAAGGTGATGAACTCTACGAGCTCATAGTCTGCCACTCGCCCTTCGGACAATTCTGGGTGCACCGATTCTATTGGGCGGAGAGAAGTGAGACACGTTCCTTGCACAGTCAACACCGTATTATCACTAGGAGCGATGTTTACGCAGGGGGCGCCATTCTGTTTTCTACACAGGACAAACATAACTTGTACCGCGAGGAGAACGGCTTCTCGTTCAGCGCTAAACCGTTATGGTTCTTCGCATACAAAAGAAGCTATCTTTTTTACCTGTCCGATCTCCCGGAATGAGAAGTAGTAGCGCCAGCTGGGTCGCATGGCGCCGGTCAGATCGGGTCATCTAAGTTATTCCAAGGGCTTGTCTATTGTTCTCGCTGTAGTGGCTCCAAGTCATAGATTCTTTCCCTGCTGATCAATATCTATCTTTCTACAAAATATGAGCTCTGTAGCAAGACCATTAGTTGTCTCATGCTCCAGGCTCTTTACGGGGTCCGTCATAGTCGTAACTCGTGTGTATGTGTCGAGTCGAACCAGAAAGAACAGCTTCGATAGGTACAGCTGATGAACTGTTTCTCCTCCCTCTCTCTGTGTCAAGATTTCTCTCCCACAATCGGGACTTTCATCATCCCGAGGAGAGGCAAGGGCCCGCAGTGCTCTCATCCTTGTGATCGGCTGAAGAGACTGGAAATCTCTCTTTTCTCAAGCAGGAGAATGATTTGAGCTTACGTGCGCTTTTGACGGATAGCAATCCCTTATTCTTTATATCTGTTATTTCACAGGCCTTTCAGCTTTCTGCGGAGGAAGAGGCGGCTCTACTCCGACTGGCGGAGGAGCAACAGGAGCTTCTCTTTGCAGACAAACAAAAAAGTCGCTGGTTACAGCAATGGGTGGAACCCCAAGGTAGTCATCGCCACGTAGATCTGCCGGGTTCTTCGAGTCTCTCTTCTCGTCAGCCTACTTTCTGGCCTTCCTCATCTTCTTTTTCGTCATCTTCAGCTATCACGACTGGCATAACATCTCATAGATTGAAGGGAGAAGCATCAGTAGGAGCAGGGGAAGGAACGACCGGGAGATTTACGAGAGGGAGAGTAGAGAGAATCGTGCCAACCCATCTGTCTTCTCTTTCCTTCTCTCCTGAGTCGAGGCGCCTCGAACCTTCTCACCGAGTTGTTTCTGCTACAGGCTTGACTTCCGCGCCTCAGCTGTCGGCTCTGAAGGGAACGTCCGGACAGCTAGGACCGGTCGAAGTGAAGGACGCAGGCCTATTCACGGTCAGAAGCGATGGCGACAGTAGGTCTGCTAGTCGTCCAATTGGGGAAAGGAAAGAGCCTGGCTGTTCATCAGACGTAGAAGGACGAAGTCGGTTGAAGGAAGAGAAGGACGGAGTAGTTGATGAACACAGAGCTTTCGATGTGCCCTCTTTCACAAAACGAGAAAGGCAGGGGATTTCTGCTATCTCGTCCGGAGAAAGCTCAGCAGCAAGAGGGCCTCGACGTGTCGCGATACCGAAAGGAGCGTTCAAAACTGTAAGCGCTTACTCCACGGCAACACTACAATATATGGCACTACGTTAGATTCCCTTTTCTGGGGAAGTGTGTGTTTTTGCTATGAACTCGGTACGGGGTCGAAAAAACCAGGTAGTTGACGTCTTCGGACCGAACTGACTCTCCACTGCTTTATAGTGAGGCCGGTTACGAGGAAGACAAGCTTGCCCTAGCGCAAGGGATAAAGACGACGGAAACTTTTTGTCTGAAACGACGGACACCTCTGCGCCCTCCTTTGCTCACGAAGACACTCGTGAGTTGAGAAGGCCTCTACTGCAGGGATGAAGTGTCAGTTTACTGGATATCAAACTTCTTCTTTGAATGTACACTACGCGGTCGCCTAATTTTGAGCACCTTCTCAGAAGCTTGTCGACGTCATTCGCGGACAGTCTTTCACGGGAAACCGAAGACACGGAGACGTGATGATAGTCCGTTGTAGATCAACTAACTAACAGTTCAGCTGTAGATGTGACACTAGTCCCGGGTCATCAGTCGGGTTTCGCCCAAGGTGAAGAGATCGCGACAGTTACTAGTGGAAATTCTTCGAGAAACGAAGCTGCCCGCGTCCTCTCTATTCTTCTCGACTGTGCTCTGCCCCAGACTGTATTTTTATTATGAACGGAAAGCGTGCTAGAGTTTAGGATTTTCTTTTAGTCTAGCTGCAAGTTTATACTATCTTCGGATGGAGATAGGCTTCAGAGAGCGCGGTTGTTTGGCGCGTGTAGGGGGCCCACACTGCGTCTGTACTTACTCGTTGTCCGTTGTTTTCTGTCTTTCATGTGTATGGTGACTGAGACCCTGCTGAGAGGCCACGCGCTCTCCTGCGGAGTACGTGAAGAAGGATGTACTGGATAGAGGAGACTGCAGCGCACGCATCCTGTCGGTGGGTTCCCTCGTTATCTAAAGGGGCACTGCAGAGCGGAGTTGAGATTGCAGGGGTGCTGGACGGCGGCTGACATCCTTTAGTTTGGGTCTTTTTTCAGGTGTGGATTCACAGTTTGCGAGAAGACCGGATATTGTGGAATACTCGTAAGCTTTCTGTATCTGACTCATTGCCCTTCTCGTGGTTCGTCTCCCCTGGTCCCGTGACTTTGCGCTCTACTCCGTTGTGTATCTTCTCAGCGCGAAGAGGTACAGAGAGGTGAGGAGCCTCTCTGTCTTCGGTTTGTATCCGCCCTTCGGTCGCATCGGCTAGGACAGAAGCCAGAAGAGACTAAAAGCACTACCAAGGAAGATCTTGGGGAGAAGGTCGGAGAGCCTTCCGCTGAGCCAGCGAGCTCCCCAAAGGATGAGCCAAGTGATATGACTTCTTTCAGAGGGAAGGACCGCAGTGTACTTTCTTCAGCTGTCTCGAAAGATTCTAGTGAGCCTTCGGCCCGATCTCGTGGGTCTCCTGTGGAACTCCGCAGTGAGATGCAGGCCTTAGACAGAAGTAGCTCGGACCAAGTGGAAAAAGAAGAACAGGAGAGGGGCAAGATCTCCGAGTGGAAAGAGGCCGGAAAGGTTCCTGTTGTACGTCAGGAGGAAGACACGACAAGCGAAGAGAAACTTCTTTCTTTTTTATGTGTTCTAGAGCAGGTCATCGTTCAATGGGCAGTCTCTACAACTCTCTACCACCACTCCTTGGTGTCAGAAACAGATGAGAGGAGCCACAGTACTATAGACACAGAACTCGCTGATGACAGAGACGCTTCAATAGTAAAGACTGGAAGTGAAGTGGATGACAGCGACGGCAAACCTCGAAGTTCGCGACGCCGGGCCCTAGCCTGCCAAGACTGGTCGCAGAACACAGGTGATGCACATGAGGCTGATCACCCTTCGTGGTCGGAAAAGGGACACTCTATCATGTCCTCTCCTCCCTCTACCTGTCCACTGTCTTCATCACCATCCTCGTCAATTCATCCTCCTTCTCCCTTCAACGTGACGACGAAAGAAGAGGGAGTTGTGTCCTCTTTCTGGCGTACCGTACTGCCCTACCGGCCCCCGGATATGCCACTCGACGAGTTCATTATGTAAGTGGGTGTCCGCTTCTTATACCTACAAAATGCTGTAAGAGTAGGAGAAAGCCAGTGTGGTAGAGTGTTTGTACTAAGAAAGGAGGCAGCTTCCTTGTATTTGTGTGATAGGAGCAGGGTCCAGCGCCAGAGTTCTGCCTGTCTTCTTTTCTCGTAGATTCTTTGTTACTGCACATCCTCAATGCATGCATGTTACCGCCTTGGAGACCAAAAAGAGAAGAGAACTAATGAGACACTCGAAAGCCCTCCGATAGAAATGCTCCTGAAGTGATGCAGCTATCTCTCCCGAGCTTTGTTCTTGCTGGACGCCCATGCGTCTATCACCCATCGGTTGGGAGTACACGGCCAGCACGACAATCGAAAGCTGCATCAACTGTCAGACGCCGTACGGTAGATCTGCCCCTCGTGAAGAACAACCCAGAGGCCGGGTAAGCGAACGCAGAACAGTTTTACAGCAGGCGTACACCGCATTCCAGTTCTACGCCGTCGTTTCGCCGATTTGAGTGAGTTTTCTTCCCCACTAAGGAGCTTGTTTGTCATTGGTCTTCTATCTTGTCTTGCGACGATTCAGCTGGTGCCAGCGACCGTTGGGCATGACTGTGGAGGACTACTTGAGGTACGATCACAACAAGGCGTGTCGTCTGCTTCGCACAGGCGGTATTGAGAGCAGGGTAGTGAATGGATCTGGCATTAGGGTAGTCACGGCAGGTTTTCTGATTCTCTTGTGGTCTTCGAGTGTGAGTTAGTGTTTTGATTTATTGACCTCCATGAAGCGCTCGGACGTCTCTCCCCTTTGTCGCATCTCTAAGGCGGACCATGCACACTATGACTCTGGCCGGCGAAGACAAGATGCTCCTCTTGACCTTCCGCCTGGCGTCAATGGACCGAGAAAGACGGAGAGACCTTTTAGTCTGAAAGGGAGCGTCGTGGATTTCGATGGCGTTCTGAGGTTGCAAAGGTGGATACTTTTTACAAGGTTGATGTTCCCTCTCTTACACATCAAATCTTTTCAACACGCTATGGTGTTTCGCAGTACATCTTGTACTAATCGTCAGAGGTATGCTTTTGCGATACAGTCAGATTGCAGACGCATGCCAATGAGTCTTAACCATACGGCGCAACGGCTCTACTTCCTCATGATCATATCCCTTCTCATTGTGCTCCTTTGCTACGGACTGCCCACAGAGCACTCGGCCCAAGTGGTACCCCTGAACCTCCTACACTGGATGATTCTTCTTCGCGTTCGCCTGCTGATTTGTCGGTAGAGAAGAGCTGTCGTGAGGTCCCTCAGATGAAAAACGTAGAAAGTAAAAGAAGGTCAGAGCTTCCTAGGGCAGCGGGAGAATCATGCGTTGATCGACAAGGTGACCTTCCCCCCGTGCAAGGAGACGAAACAACATACGGAAGTAAAGACAGTTATGTAGGAGATCGAGGTCATGCAAGCAATGAGGCATATTCATCTTCTGCAGTGTGGAAGAAACTATATTTGTGGAGTCAGAATAACATTACGGCGCTAGGGAGGATGTTAGATGAAAATTACGTTCGCTTTGAAGAACATAGGAGACAAGTTATGAAGCGGCAGAAGCATCTGCAAAGACAGTTCGCTATCTACAACAAGCTCTGCTTCACTGTAAGTTAAGAATGAGACCGGACTGAGATCGAAGCAATGACACCTTATGAAGCTTTCTTATTTGTGCTAAACGTCAGCGACTGAGTCTCTCTGGCTGAGCGCCTTCTCCTCGGGTCTCCTCGGTTCTCAGCAGCTACGAGCCCGCGGGCCAAGTATCCGGGATAATATAGCCCCTCTCCCACTTACGTGCATGTGTAGGGGTCTTAGGGACTTGTATGCATGTTAGCCCAGAAGGGAGGACGCTGGCCGGTTGTATTTCTTGAAACAATCGACCTTCATTCCGGACATGTCCCCGTATGCTTGCTTCCGGAGGCAAGCAAGATGGCTAAGGTTTTCGGTTCAAAGTACTCTTGGTGCAGAGCGTTATGAAAGGTTTAGAAGTTTGTGACTAGTTTATCTGGCGTTCTGAAGCTAAGAGGCAAACTTTTAGATACTTCAGTCTAGACTGCAAATGGTAGACCTTTACCACTTCCCTTGTCAGTCAAATATGGCAGTTTTTGAAGCCTTTTCTCGTGTAGTTTGAGAAAATTGAGGCATGACTCCGCCTAGTATCTATCTGTTCTTGTGGAATTGCGGGTATGTGTGTTCCCCCAGATGCGACGTAATTTCGCGTCTCTCGTCCCCCGACAACTTCGGACTATCCGAGCAGGAATGTTCTTCCTCATTTCTCAAAGTTCAATGCCACATGGACGTATTTTGAATCTCTCTTCTTGGAAGGCTCCTCCTCCTTCTCCTCTTCCTGTGCCCTTTTCCTTGTCTTCTCTATCTATGTCGCCGGGGCCCTATAGTAGGCTGTTCGATGAAGACAAGGGCGCTATGACAGAACTCTCGGGAGAAAAGAGAAGACAAGGGAAAGGTGGGGAAAGCCGGATACTGAGACAAAGAGGACTTGTTGCCGCGGAATTCTTTGCTGATCGTGAAGACTTGACTAAGAAAATCGATGCATTTCGACGTGGTTTACAACCTGGGGGAGAAGAGTCTCCGGACCTCTTAGACAGCAAAGGAGGGAACTTCACTCGAAAGGGACGAAGAGCAGGAGAGGCACACTATTATCATCGAGCTATCACGGAGCTCAAACGAAGGCAAGAAGAGATGCAAGGCGTTGCTCAAAGACAGAGGGATCGACTACAAGCAACTGCTGAAATAGGACTCTTCCCACCGACACCTGAAGGTACATGCTCGCGACTAATGATGATGGTGTATGGGTGACACATCCGAAAGCTAGAGTTCGAAAGTGAAACAACTGTACGGTGTAATGCCAAATAGACGTAGCTGCCGCAGGCCTGTGTCTAGAAGTTACCGGGTCCGTTTGTGTTCACTTGCGAGGCTGGATAAGTGAGTCTCTCTAGCGGGGTTGCATGTGGTTGCTCCCACTTAGGTAGGAGATAAAAAAGAAAGTGTCTTTTAGCTTTGTACTTGCATGTCCACATCTTCACTGTTTTCGCATGGAGTTCAATGTACACTTCTCACCAGGTAAACAAGGATCTTGTTACCGCGTAGAGGGGAGCTCATACCTGCGTCACATTTAGTCATGTTATAGTAGGGGCGCCTATCTGGGTGAAGAGTATCAGGGCTCCTTCTCTCCCATTCGAAACACCATTCGCTCTACGACCGGAAGAGCCGAGTCCTTTCTCTCGTCTTCCCCTCCGTAGGTGTGTATGTTGTCCAGCTAAAGTACAAGCTCGCTGGTGCGTTCACTGAGAAGAGACCTTCTGTGCCGGACCTTTGTTCTCTCTACAGAAGTTCCTGCGGGCTGTAAGGTCTGGAGATGCCTAGGTCCAACATATCGCAGTACCCTATGGCTGCTTTGTCACGAAGCTTCGGCAACTCTCCTCGTCATGCGTGTCTCAACTCTTCGTCCTCATCCAGGAATCCGATCTCTCTTCCCTCGATTCATGCCTTCGACGCGAAAGAGTGCACCACCCAACAGATTCTTTGCCGGTTCTGCTGTCAGCTTCCCTCGAGGCAACGGTTCAGCAGGCGCGCTTACGTCATCTTCTGCTAGCGGCCGCTCGACAGACGAAGGACATGTGGGTGTTGACGAATCAAAATGCTTACCTAAGCAGTCTTCTTCAGAATCACCTCTAGGACTCAACGGCACATGTTCTGTAGAGAAGGACGAACATATATCTGAAACGGCAGCAGCTGCAAGAAAACAGGATAAAAAGGACGCGAATTTTTTGAACGGATATGAAGATGCAAAGAACATGTTACGTCAGACAGAAAAGAAAACATTTTGGTCATATGAGTCTGATAGAGAAAGCGACAGTATATCTGTCGAAGAACGAGCCGTGCTCCGGAAAGCACTTCGAAAGGGTTTGGCGTGTATGAATCCTCGAACACGAGAAGAGGAGGCACGTGGACGTGCAAACCGAGTTTGTCATGGCTCAGCAGGCCCTAATGCTGGGTGGGCTTCTACCTTTTCTTGTCGCCCCCCGCTCAGGGGGCTAATAGGAGCCTGTAGTGCATATGTCGTGGGCAACAGGCTGGTAGAGATTGCACCGCACATCGAAGGTGAGCGTCTGTGCGAAGGGCGTGAAGTCGCTACTGCTGTTTCTGACGTCTTCTCATCGCATGTGGCGGGAAGGCTTCAAAACTACACAGGGCTGGCGAGACACTTGTATATGCCTGTCTTTGCGGGGCTGGTCTGCCTGTTCCCATCGACGATATAAACGGGGTGATCGTGGTGTCGGCTTTTTATGCTGCAGGACTGGGGATAGATAGATAGATATCGTGACCAGCAGAGAAGCCAGTCCGGCAGGCTGCGCTCATGTCCAACAGTTATGCAGCTATTCATTAGATCGATAGTTCTCCTGTGATTGCGTCGCCAGGCCTGCGAAAGTTGCGGTCATGGGTGAGTTTGTTTTTGGTCGTCTTCAAAAGATTGCTACAATGTGCGACCGAACCACAGCCCCAAGTGATGGCGTTCAGTACAGAACTGGAGCCGCCGCACTCCACTCAGGGTGTCTCCTGTTCTCTCTTCATCAGTGGGGTGTAAGTTGTTTGTATCGATTCTCTATATTCTAGTGTAGAGCTGCAGTGCGTTTCTTGTCAGTCACACACCGCTCCTGTGTTCGCCTTTTGAGAGAAGCTCCAAGACTGCGCTACACAATCCTAGTCTCCTTGTAAAATTCGTGCCTGGGTACCCGACAGTCTGAAAGATTACGCACCTATGGAGTGTATGAGTGTCCGAGTTGCAGACACAGAGAGTAGCTGTAGTATAACTGTACGGAAAAACGGAGGTCCCGAGGGCGCACCATGCACTCGCACCTCAGCCTCAGATTCTTTGACACCAAGATTCTATGGCCGACCGCCTTTCTTCGGGTTCATCTCTACGAGCTCTTGCTTCTTGATCCCTGCGCGTAGATATCTCTCTTGCTGAGCACTTGGAGAAGCATGGGGTGTACAAGGGCGAGCGTGACTTACAGCGAGCAAAGCACATAATTTTTCTTCTCGTTCAGTGAGTACCATTTCTACGCACACTTCTCAGTGCCCTGCGAGGTATTACCTTTTGCTGGCAGCGCTCCAGAATGTGACACCGGATAACACCTTGCTCTGTATATGATAGTTCTTCCGGCAGTCTGCCCCCTTGAAAAGAGGCCTTCAGATGGAGTTGTGTTTCCTTTAGCTAAACAGTCTTCTTTTCTACCTCCTATACAAATGCTAAAACTTTAGCTTGGATCTTTGAGGTGAGTGCTTCAGCCTACCTCTCGAGCGGTGTTCCTTGTGAGCCTACTCGTGCATTTCCTGCATGTTACGTTCTGTGCGGTCATCTTCATTTACATGCAAGAAGACTACTCGCGCAGCTTTTACGGGTGGACAGCCATTATTGACAGGCGAACATTCTGGGGTATATGTGAAGAATGAAGTGCATCAGAGTTCGGTCCATTTTCACACCGCTGCGAGAAAATGAGCTGGCTTTCTGTTTTGTCCTGAGAGCGTAGAAAGGGCTAGTTGCTTTCGGCTGCGGTGGGTCGTTTCGTACTCTCCTCACTCAGGCGTAAACAACGAGTCCGCCGTTCTCGTATATATGTGTTTGTAAGAGTAATTACGGTTCTCTCACATTTTGTCCCTTCTCCCTATGTCCCTGTGTGTGTGGTCGTCGCCGGCAGCCTGATCAGAAGTGCTCCTGACCCTTCTGTTCTCCTGGTAAGACAGCAGAAGACGAACTTCTCTTCGTCGCCTGCTACTTGTCCTACCTTTCACTTGTAGGCAATGCGGAGCTGGCTGCCACGCTTGTCGAGAGGAGAGATGTGCTCATGTAGAGAGATGCAACCTCGATAGTTGTTTTTCTCGCTGACGGCGGAAAAGAGGTGTGGTCACGTGTATCAGGTCTTTGTCTTGGAGAAGGCACATCATGTGCTCCCCTCAGGTCTCTCTCTCTTGCCCCCCGTACATGCATAGGAGTGAAAAAGAAAGCGCAAGCGAAAGCGATGATCCTTCAGTGGCTTTCTCATCTCGGCTTTTCTCGGCAGAGCGCAAACACGATTGTTTCACGGCTCTGACCTTTTTTGCATAGAGAATTTCTTGTTTACACGTTGGACTGAAATCGTAGAGTCTTGTCTAGCTTGAACTTATATATATCTGAAGATCCCTCCATCGGGATGTCTTGCTTTCTAAGCTTCTTTGTTCATCCAGTTCGTGAGCTTGGTCTCCTGCCTTTCACTGCCATCAGCCTGTCAAATCGTCAAGAGTTTTCCTTCGTCAGAGACGTCTCTTGCTCTATGTGGGGCTCCCGCCTTCAACCACAGCTGTGCTACATCCGTCTTCTGTCGTCTCGGTTACCTGTGGCCCTTCCGCAAGTCCTGCCGTTGCTGATAGAGATCTCAAGGAGAATGCCGAGCTGAATAACGAATGCAGGGGAGTGTCTCTTGAAGACAAGCAAGGCTTACGCCGCATGGAAGTCAGTGAGCATCGTAACGAATCAGCTATACTCGCCTGCAAGGAGATACCTCGTGTGAGTCAGTACATGGGACAGAAAGGAAACACCGGCAATGACGAGAATGAACGTGGAGGCACAGTGAACAAACAAAATAGAAGCACAGCTACTAACACCACCACAGATGAGGCCGGTCATTCTCCAAGGACTTGTAAGGAAGAGCGAAGGAGACAATCTTTTGCAGAGAAGAACGGATTTGTTCTTTCTCTTCTAGACTGCATGCGCGAGCCTACCATTGCGTCGGTTCTTGGATGGAACGAATCTCTAGACAGGTGAGTCATTTTGTGTTTCATGGAAATGATTTGAATAGGGAGGTACTGACAGTGTTATGTAGCGTTAGCTTAATTTTCTCATAAAGTGTATTCCACATTCCAGACTAGTTCTCATACTCCCTGAGGGCGCCTGCTGCCTGCTTGGCCTGAGAGCTGAGACTGTCAGCTTCTCAGCGACTGAAGTGAAAAAGCGAGGTGTACCATCTTCTTGCTCGAGTCAGGGGGAGCTGCTCGCTCATATGGGCGTAACTCTGTTATGTCTGCCCGTTTGTGGGCGTGTCCGCCCGCGCAAGCACATTTCAGAAGGAAACTTATCTTACTGCTCAGTTGGTACATACACAGACACTGTTTTCAACGCGTGCGCGTCTCCTGCGTAAGGCTTCTCGAAAAAGACAGCTGGTTACCTGCTTTAGGAGGGCTAGTGAGAGGTAGTATCCTGTCTTAGCTGTAGATGTGTGAGAGAAGCATCCCGTCTCTCGGAAAGCGTTGGCCGTGTCTGGGAGCTCACGAAGGTACATTCCTCTACCTTTGGTGTTGCGTTGGAAGTGCTCCGAGGGTGCGTTTCTTTCTGACCTAAGAAGGCTCCTGAAGAGTCTTGATTTCGTCTGAGACTGAGCTGTTTTCGAAGAATCGTCTTCCCAGTTCGACATTCTTTTTCTTCTTCAGATGCTTACCCCCTGAGTGTTTTCCTAGTCCAAGCGGAAAGCTAGGGTTCACCTCTCCATGTACTCTCCCTCTCTACCCGAGACGTGCCGAGGATGTTTCTAAAGTAAGCACGGTATGCCGTAGACTTGGTCCCTTCTTAGCGGCCGACTAGAATTACAGGCCTTGACAGATCTGTCTCGATGCATCAGTCTCTTAAGCGGTTGCTCTGTCTACTCTTGATTCTCCTGGCGAGCTGCACTGCATTGTTCTGAAGAGGTGTGGGTTGAGCAGTGTATCCGCTTAGTCGACAAGTCTTCAGGCAGAGCAGCGATACGCATACGCGCTTCACCTGGTTGAAGTAAAGAAAGTTTCTGCCTTGTCTCGCATGCGGGGCCTCTAGTGTTTCTTATCCTTATAAACAGAAGAAAACCACGACTTGCTGTGTCCTGCACATGCTGTGCATGAGATGAAACATCTCCGTGCTTACTCTTGTCAAGATCTTCCGATGTTACCCCGAAGAATTTGCAGGGTGATCATGTGGAAATCGCATGCATGCCTTACGCTTGAAGTCTCTTCTAGCTACCCGACCAATACCAGAGATCGTACTCGAGGACAGGCAGGGAGTAGGGTGACAGTGTGCTCTTGCTCGTCCTCTCATTGAGAGAGTGTCTATGTACCGTATTTACATATTCCTTCCGTTGAACCGTGAGAACATTAGGAAACAACTGCTCGGACCAATAGGTCTTCATTCTCGTGGTACATTCTGCGTAATCTCTTTCCTTCTGGCTTTCGGCGTCGCCTCGCCTGAGAGTTCTCCTGGCAGGCTGTAGAGATGACACTAAGGTGATTGGCCCAGGAGAAAGAGCTTTCGTAATCAAATGAGAGATGTCCCTCTTCTTCTATAGCTGAAGAATCTTTGAGTGTATCTGATGCCGTTTTGATGGGGGAGGAGTCGGTAGTTTGGGATGGCGAGCTTACACACGAGTGGTATGTTGTTTGCGTGAATGGACTCTGTCAGGCACATAGCTGGATGTTAGGAATGCTTCTTTACCGAATGACATGCAGTGATAAACGGACAATGCTTCGTTTCAATCGTCGAGAGCCGTACGGCTGCGGTGCAACTTCCTCTCGTCTCTCATCTCTTTCTTCTCTCGCCGCTTCGTCTCCTTACGATTTCGATGCATGTGGCGATGAAGAAACAAAGGTGAGCACTCTTCAGGTTCTTTCATCATGTGCCTACCGTACAGACGAACAAAGAAGCTTATAATGAATAGCCCTGGCTCAGCTAGTATTATCAATTTCAGCAAGTGCGAGAGTATAGGATTCGGGCCAATCGAAAGAGAAAGTAAATTTTGCACCTAGAAAGATCAGATAGCTGCCTCACTAATGTTTGTTTTTCATATCCCATCCCGTCCTCCTGGGTTACGCTGTGAATCCTACGGCTGGTGAGTTGGCTTGTAGTCTTCAGGTCTATGATCGTCAGACTGTAATTTATTCTTTGTCTTTCCTCTTCTGTCTCTCAAGCTATGTTCTCACGCATTTTTCCAAGCCTCGCCGCCAATAAGATGTGCTGAGATGATGCTTGCGGTTCAACTGCATACTGCTGTTGCGGCTACACCATGAGTCCAGAAAAAGGGTTGATCCTTCGTTGTTGCATGTCTTTCTTGTTTATGGTGTCTGGGCGAACAGGCGTTTCTTGCTTTCTGCCTTGTCCGGGATCCTCATCGACGACCTACAGTCTCTGAACTTCTTCAGCATCCGTTTCTTAATGGTCTTCAACGTTTGTATGCGGCGCGTGTGCGCGATTCCGCTCGCCAGGGGAGCCTGTGTGGTTTTCAGTCACCTTCTACTGCCGGGGAAAAAAGAGCGTCTCCTTCTTCATCTGTAGCTAAAGAGGGTGTGGAAGGTCTCAATGATATTCCTGACTCTGTTGCTTCTGGAGAAGAGGGAAACAACTTGATTGGTGGTTTCGATGACGAGTCTTCCTCCGTTTCGTTTCTTGCAGACGGAGGAAGCTTCGATGAGCAGGAGTCAGATGAAGATGATGGAAGGGATGAGGCGGAGGAAAAGAAAGTTCATCCAAGGGACACCATGACTACAAAAGAGGCTCAATCTGTTCATTCGTCTCTCTCACACAGGAAGAATGCACTTAACAGCACTCCGAAGAAAACTCGACAATCGTCTATAGACCCACACACCGATGATGATTCACGCTCTGTCAGTATATCTCCACAGCAACCTTCTACACTCCCGACGGGCTCTTCACCCGTGTCGACGGGTGACCGGCTGGAGCGAGAAGGAAGAGGAAGAAGCAGAGAGCGTAACAGTGAGATCGGAGGGAGAGAAGATGATGATGATGATGCATGCAATGAAGAAAGGAAGAAAGTTTTCTCTCCTCGCAGCCCGAGAGTTCAAGTTCCATCAGGAAGGAGAAGAACAAGAGAAGTGACTACAGACTCAGATGCATCTCCGGTCGCTTCAGCGAGAAAGAGAAGAAGCACGGGAAGTTTCTCCGGTGTGTGGGGAGGGAGAAGAGTTCGAGTTACACCTCTAGCAAGACAGACGTTCTCTCTAGCGAACAGCACGCCCGGTGAAGAAGAGGAATCAACTCCACGCTCCGACTTCCGAATTCGAACTGAAAGAGCTGGAGAAACTGGCACTGAGAATCGATCTCGGCAGAGAATGTCTACATCCGCATCTAGGGAGAGAGAGGAAGAAAACGAGCAGGGTATAAGTAAGGGAACGTCGGTACCTGTTCTGACGGACTACCCCGTATCTACAAGGGAGAACGACAACGCGCGTCCAATGTCAGAGGCAGATGGGGCGTCTGATGTCGTAAGAGACAAGTTGTCGGGACAGAAACTACCGAACGAGGGAGATGGCAGCTACGTGTCTCGGCAACGGTTATCGTATGGGACCTCGCATTCAGTGGGAAGGGAAGGGAAAGAACGAATACCTTCAACAGACGACGAAGCATTTCACTCTCAAAAAACTGCGCGGGCAATTCCAGAAAAGAGACGGAGGAGGTCAGAGCCACCTGGTGAAGATCACAGCCCAGCGTCTCCATACAATGCAGAGAAGAGCCAAGAGTCTTCACCTAATACCGTGATCCGTTCGCGGCATATGACTCGACGTCATTCCGCTGAAAAATCAAGATCACCTATCAGCAGTGGCGTTCATTCAAAGAGACGCAAACGTACTCCTGTCATTTCAGGCCAGGCACGGGACGTAGGCCGGAGGGGAGAGGAGAGAGAGGAAGACGGACCCGAGCGTCAGCAGAGAACTGAAGAGAAAAGACTTGGACAGGTGACAGAAGTAACCGGTAGAAGACGCCAGTCGTCTTCTTCTTCTCCCTCGTGTCGTACATCAGAGAGACAAGGGGGAGGAGGAGAACTGGCAAGTAGTAGTAGTACTACCGTTGTGGAAAAGAAGACAAAGTATCGACAAACAAGTCGTATTGATGCTTTGCTAGGACGACGGCCAACATCCGGGCATGTTGTCAGTGGTCGGAATACATCTGGGCTTCTCGCTTGTTGTGAGGCATTGTTTGGCGACGTCGGACGAATGGTGCCTGAATTGATTGGAAGGCAGAGGAGAGGTGGTAGAGAAGAGGATGGAGTTGCATTTTACGGCAGTAACGATCCTTTGCTGTTACAGCGAAAGTTCCTTAGCGATGAAGATGAAGGCGAAGACTGGCAAGAAGATGATGGTACTGATGACGAAGCAGCGGAGGGCGATGAAGAAGACAGTGGAGATGATAGAGAATATGAGGAAGAGGAAGTTTCAGACGGAGAGGGCGATGAAGGAGAAGAGGATGAACAAGACATCGACGGAGAGGATGAAGGACTCGGAGAAGAGGAATATGGAAAAGACAATGGTGAATAAGAGCCGACGAGACGGAGAGCTGGCACTTAGGCAGAGGAGGACATGCTAGCAGCTTTTTGATGATTGGCTTTGTTCTAATAGAAGAGGTAGTGGTTTTTTCACAAGGCTGCTTCAGGTTTTGTCCGTGCATGACACACGCAGCCCAGTGCGCTGGAGCCTACACGAAAGACCTGCTTCTATGTACGGAGGATGAGGTAACTTCTTTTATCCACCTAGGTATACGGAGCCCTGCAAGTAGTCATGTTTTTCTGAATTGACACGGCTCTATGTCTCGATGACAGGGGATCTCGGAGCCGAGAAAGAGGTTGTAGGGAAGGAGTTAAAGGGAGCAACCTGGGGAAGTCATTCGAGCAGTCCACCGGGTGAAGTAAGCCGTAGCTAGCTTGGCTCAAAGGGCAGGCACGGCACGAGGTGCTGGGGAGCTTCAAGAAACACTGTCGCTCGGGGGGGGCTGGAAGTTTTCTGTTTTTCTTAAGACGGATATTTGGCGATTGAATAGTACGCTACGTCTCATCTCTTAAAAAACAAAACCAGAGGGTGCCCCTTTTCTGAGACGAGCTTCCATCCAGTGATACGAAACTGGTATGTGTGTGCGGTCACAGAATCGAAGAGGATCTCAGGCACATTTCTTGTTGGCGAGAGCGGTGGTAGTGAAGAACGGACAAGATGTAGAGCACACTAGAGCCGCATCGGCTGGCACTTTTTCCGCTTTCTATTTTTTCAGTTAGCAAGATAAGATTAACGCTGCTGCCAGTGTGACTACCCTGACACGGCGTCTTCTGAAAGGGTCAGGGGTCTGTTTAAGAGTCGGGTACTTTGAACTTGACCGCTGAAGCCGGGACTCATGTCGAGGCTGTTCTGTTTCTTGCCCATCTTGCCCTGACGAAGAGAAATGCTGCCTGTGAACTGGGGGTTACGATCAAGCAAACACACAGTCAAGCTATGCTTCTAACGGCTCTACCCCCTACCACCGTCTGTCCGCGAACTCGCGTAAACCCCAAGCCCCTGTCACTTGGAATGCTCATGGATTCGTATCTACCCTTTCAGACGCTCGTTGGGCTTGTCGTAGACGAGCCACACGCTACTGAGCAACTCAGCAAGGACACAAGGACGATAAAAGAAGAGGCCCACAGCCGAGGCTGAGTCTCATGAAAGGGCTGAAGCCTTGCACAGTTCCGTTTGGCAAAGAAACATAGGGACCCGTCCAGCGATGGGCCTTCTCTTCTGGAAGACATGCCCTGCTCAGGGGAGTATCATGCCTGCCAGATCTCTTATCTAGGTGGCTCGCACCAGAAATGTGTTCTCCGAATGCGAACAGATGAGGCTACGCAAAGCCGCGTGTTGTACAGGTGCCTCATAGCCTGCCTAGTCTTCAACGCCGCTCTCTTCCACACGAAGTCGTCAAGTCGAGGAGGGAGGGACGACAAGCAGCACAAGATGAAAGGAGAAGAGGGCGGTGTTTTTTTCGGATTGGCTGCACAGGTGTTTCTTGTCGGCCTCATGCCACAGTGCATACTACTTTTTATTGTCGACGAAAACGGAAACCTCCACATCCGCTCTATTACAGGGCTTGGGAAGTGGAACCCCTCGCGTACTGTAGTGCGGGGGACTAGGGCATAAGAGGGGCTGATTCCAGAAAGGGTGTGTTAAGAAACGTGGCTAGCTAGAGGATCGACGAGCGCCTTATCCTATGGTCCTTCCCTCCCACCGATGCGCTTTTTACCAGCAATCACAGTCCTGCATCACGCGGCATTCGGCGATATGAGTGGCCAACGCAGCCCCTCAACGCTGGGCAGGCGGTCGCAAACCTAGGACCCTAGCCGTTCAACGGCAGATCAGCGTCCCCGAAGTCTGAAGAGACACATCGCTTCCCATCATGCAGCGGTGCGAGCCGTTGCATCCTGCGATCGGCATCAGTGCGTCACTCAATTCATAAGTTTGGGGTGCCCGAACACCGACACTAGAAGTTCCCTTCATTAAAAGAGTGTATAAACACACAGCCTCTAGTCTTCGCAGGCAGCAGATCACATCAAACCCCGGACAGGGCTTTAGGGAGTTGAATAAAAAGAGTCTCAACACCGAGAGTAAGAATACCAAGGCCCGCGCGCACAACTTGAGGCGATGGCAGCAGCTCTCGAACCGGGACAGCACGTAAGTGCCATCCGCGGGAACCTCTTCATTGCACGTACGGCGCGCAGACCGTCAGCGGAAGATCCCACCACGGGCAACAATTTGCCTTCGCAACTCCTTCTGTGACCGGAGCTTATCCAGCTCCTTCACGATGACTGTCTTCTCTAAATCGCTCGACGCAATCTGAAACGGAAACCACATCAACTTTTCACATAGCATGCCGTCGGCTGAGAGCCACCGTATCATCGCAAGATGGTCACACTTTCGGAACTGACTAGGACAGTACACAAGAAAGCGTATGCTCTACATAGAAATAAGTCAGATAAATCCTGCACAAGAAAACAACGAGTCGTGCTGTGCACCGGTGCTTAAAGGACCCCATGGTATCTGGCGCAGGACGAGACTGTCTGTCAGGAAGGGCAGCTGGCACGGCGCGCACAACTATGTAAGACAAACACAGCAGTACACAGAAGCCTTGCAGCCAGAGGGCATAGGGGAAGCTTCCAACATTGGGGTGAACGACGTGGCAATTGTACCATAGCACTTCACGGTTTGCTGCTCTACGCATGAAATTTCTTACGGACACAAGACAACCACGTGGCTCGAATGCTTTCTTCAGCAGCGAGCCGTGCGGCTCCCCTCAACCTGCCTGGGTGAGACAAACGACTACAGATATGCAGTCCTGCACACATATGTACACTTCGAAAGAAACGAAGGCGCGTGTCGTCTTCCGGGGCTCAAACGCCGCTTTTTGCAGGGTTGCGCGGTGACGGCTTCACACGGTGATGCGCTTGGAGAAGAACACAATCTACTCATCAGGTTCTCCTCCCGTAACTGATGACGCCCGCCAAGCGCGTACGCATGCTGACTGGAGTAGATATGTACGATCGGCTGTGAGTTGATTCTCCTGATGTCTCTGGCTACGTCACGGCAGTATGGTACAGAGCCGCTCATTCTTTGTGAAGCAATGAAAAGAAGACAGAGGTGTCTCCCTTACCAGGACCTTACACTCCAGCAAGATGATGGTGAAGGTGGACCTCAGATCTGAAGGGCAAAGAGACGAGCAGGGAGCTGGAGTCGAAGCAATTTGCCTTCGCCTTCAAGCATGCGAGCTGTTGCACGCAGCCCCCTACATCCCGAACTCTCTAGTCGACAACGACACACGACAATGCATTTGAAAGCTGCGCCAACGTGCGTGCGGCAAAAGAGCTTCACACAGAATACCCATATTCACTTGAATGTGTAGGCAAACACAAGAGGTGCGCTGCATCCAACGGAAACTCAGAGGAGGGGCTACTGTGGCCTCTGCTGGTAGCGGAAAAACGAGTGTCCGCGGTGGCGCGTGCCGGTGTGTCGCTGCCTTTACCTCACGACCGTGAATGCATAACGCACTGTGTGCTGATGAATGCAAGCCTGGTGCGACAAAGAATGATCTGTGTCAGTACCCCGCACGACACCACGTCAAAAAATAGAGCAACCGCGATTCACTCGGAAGAGAATAGCACGCTTCTTAAAGCACCATGACCCTTCGCATCTCATCACCTTCGTGTCCTCCCGGCGAGGGCGATCCAACTACACGGGCCGCCCCGCCGCTCCCATCAGACAGCTCGAAGCGGCATCGTAGCAATGCTATCTATCTCTGGCGTGGGAATGAAGAGCTACCAGAATAAAACGACTGACAGCGCGACCCTCGTGTCCACAACCGGGCAACCAATGACGCGGTGAACTGTCAAGTTACAACCCCGCCCCAGAGGGCTCTCAACAGGTTACATAGTTAACGTCGTGCGAAGAGACTCTTCTGGAGCGGCTTCTGAAATCCTATTCAAGCTTTAACCCGTGCATGCAGAAGTCTATGCAACTTGTAACGCGTGGGGGTACTTGCCTTGGAGGGTAAAGGTCCTGTCACGCAGGCAGAGGAAAAAACCGAACAGGCAACAAGATGAGCAGCAAGCCCCATAGATGCCAGGCAGAAACGAGATCATGCTTGCCTGCCGTAGACACTATATGAAGCGGAGCCTGAGGGCCGCTTGATCGACCCCCGACTGCCCCAAAAATCACGTAACCACAGTCCTCCACCGCGACTCGTGCAGCACATGAGTGTAGCGATAGGAGGCCAGGCTCCTCTAGGGCGACGAATCGTACGGACCCAAGGCAAACGCTGACAAAGGCCCTGACGTTTTTCTACGGTAAAAGGACGCGGATAATATGGTGAACAGCGGCTCGGCGGTACTGCGCAAGGAACCTTACAGACTGACGATCCCGCTAGCGTAGTGCGCGCGCCTCATTTTAGATCTTACATCCTTCGAGCAGACACTAATTTCTCCCCTCTGACGGCAGAAGCATTCTTCGTTGCAACGTGTCTTGACTGAGACCCTTACCAGTCGGAAACTCCGTACCGTCTCGTGAGTTCGAGAAAACTTTTCCACGAGCCATCCCTCTCAATGCGGCGCTGATACCAGCTGTACAGGCATCCGGCAGTTAAGCCGCCCAAATGCCCCGTCCACGATATACCCTGCGCAAACTGGAGAAGACGGGAAGAAGGGAAGCGAGCCACCATGTGTGGCCGAGAAAGAAGCGCCATAGTGAGCTCCGTCAAAAGTCCCAACTGCGCGAACTGCAACGCGGTGACGGGCAGAACTGTAAAGGGCAAACAGCAATGACACAGGCAGAGGTATGGCAGTATGAAACTGTATCGCCCGATACCGAAGAGTGCCGGCTCAGTTGAGTGTCCACGTAGACAGAGATCATTGAACAAAGCAAGGAAAACTTCAGAGAGGGGCAGTGGAGCGAAACTTGGCCAACCACGTAACGGATTTCACTTTGCGAGGAGTCGGTGTTGGACTAGGGCTACCGCTTGTGCGTACGAGTGTTTACGTCGCAGGAAGCTCCAAGACAAGAGACTTTCAACAGCAAAAAGGCACAGGGAATTAGAATGGACATATCGCAGCAACCGAGAAAAAAAAGATGCCGGCGAATACATCTGAAGGAGGCAGAACGCACCGGCACGTCGACATCTCTCGTGTGGGCAATCTGCTCCCGCTGCCTGCCACGCAGCCTCCTCCCGACAGAATCGTACACATTCGGCTGGGACCTCGGGCCCCGGCAGGATAGCACAGGAGGATCGACAAATTCAAGTCACCCCCACGGAAACGTATCCGACACGATTCTACTAGAAATTCACACCATATAAAGTTGCTGCTGCAGGTTCCGCACGCCGTTGTAGCCATGTAGAGGCTCCCAGAGAAACTAGTGCACACCCAGGCGGTGCTGTTGGTAAACTGGAAATCCATAACAAGCCAATGAAGGGACACATGCGGCCTGCCGGAGAGACAGCGCGGAGTCGTGACGAAACACAACGCCGCGCACAGAGGAACGCAGCGCGTGACAGTCCCTTTGAAGGTTCATTGCCCTTACAAGGTATAGGGAGGATTCTGAACAGCTCCCTCGAGTTCCTAGTGGCCTCAACCCAGAGGAGACTGTAAGCAAAAGCGGACGCCCCCAGCACGGGGCTTCGGGAGGCGAGGAAATGGCCCACACCTCCTAGGAAAGAAGAAAGGCCGAAAAGCGATACAAAATCTCTGTCAGTAAGGTCCGAAGACAGCAGACCGAACAGCTGTTGAATAAAAAAGAGATTGAGGACCAAGTGCATAGCATTCCGGTGACTCAGACCTGCAGTACAAAAAGACAGAAAGGAAGGCGTCGCTTAGCCGCATAAACTGCGAAACTTGAAAGCACCAGCTACTGTCACCGTAGCTTCTTGCAAGCTGAGATCTCGAGAAATCTCGGAAACAATTTTGCCTCACTACCTGTTCCTGAAGGCAACGCATACGTTCAGGTTTGCGCTTGAAGCAGAGGTAAGGCCTCCGCAACAGACCGACTTAAGCCTCACAGTTCCGTGCCCGCAAGAACATTGAGAAATACTGTCAAGCCCGAGGAAGAAAAAGCGTGAGCGATAGCCGGATGGAACCAGAAGAGAATAGCTTAAACACTTATATACTAGAGAAGTTGTTAAATGCACGGTAAAACTATTTAATGCACTGACACCCTCCTGTGCCCCACCTTACATGCCGTAAGAAAGGTGTATAACCTGCCGTGCCGCAACCCCTCCAGAGAAAGGACGAAATTTCTGAACAGAAAAGACTGGAGCCTCCCCCCTCCCGTTGCCAATTGCCAAGCTGCAAACACTGCCCCATTCGCCACTATAAACAAGGCAAGCAGCTTTCTTTGGCCGTAGAGCTGGCTGCTGAGCAGGTCCACTAGAAGCAGCGAACCGAGGACAAGGAAAACAACGGATGAAGCTCGCAGAGAGAGGCTTGAGGAGGCGGTTTTGTGCGATTCTCCGTCGCCTTCACATTTGTATCGATGCCGGGAGTGGACAGACCTACGGCATCCGGATGTTGGTGAGGAGACAGAACGACTAGAGGAGGACAGCGTCGCTGTACAAGCAGAAGCGCGACGATAGGCCTGTCGCGATGGAGAGAGTGCAGCAAAAGTGGGGCATCTGGAGGACTTCGGAACAGCGCGCCATGACGGTCGAACATTAGGGAACCCGGAAGGAGTAAGAGAGAAAGAAGAGGCAGCGCCACGCTGCACTCGACCAGGGCTCGCCGGGAATTGGGAGGCAGAGCTATAATTAATTTTTTGTACGCTAAAACTGGACGAGAAAGCCAGTGGCGGGGACGCCTGGTTGCGAAGAGAAGCCGAGAAGCAAGAAGAGAACGACACAGCATGAGAGGATGGAAGACAGGCTATAGCTCCGGAAGGGACCGATGGCGGCCCTGCGACAGAAGACGACGGATAGGACTGGACGGGACACGATAACAAAGGACATGACCGACCGTGCCACTCGTGAGCCCCAACCTGTCTCCGCGCCTGTCGGGCCCTACACGGTGGCAGCTCGCTACGAAAAGATATGTACCTCCTCAGAGGAGAGAATACGGTGTCAACAGGCGGCTGCGCAGGAGTCAGGAATGCCCGGGCCAGCGAAGAAAAAGGTACGCACGGTGGGTTCGGCGATAAAGAGAGAAACTGAGAGAAACACCGCGACACGAGGTACAAAGAAGGATCGGAAGCCGGGCCAGTCGCAGGCAGGCGCGAGGCCAGTCCGCTTGTCTGGTGCACAGGTAGATGAGTCAGACGTGACGGAAAGCGAAGCCGAGAAGGGACCCAGAAAGAATCCAAAGGTACTCTCTTCGGACCTGGCATTGCTAAAGTGACAAGCACAGCGGCAGGAGCAACTGAACGGCAAGATTGCCCGTGCACCTGCGCCATCGTTCACCCTGCCACAGGCTGACGAAATTGAGTTCAAAGACATTTCCCCCTCGCGCAGGCGCCTACAGCCATTGTGAAGGCAACCCAGGGGCCAGAACATTCGAGAAGGAAGAATCGATTGTTTTGTTGCACAGATAAGCTGATGCATGCAAAAAGCGTTTGCTGGTTGTCTTTTAGTCACGTGGCTGCTCCGTTCTCCCTATTGCTGGCATATATTCCGGGAATGGAAAAATTGCTACAGCAATTCACCAGACTTGGAAAAATTGGGAAACGTTCGAAAGGCTTTGTTAAGGAAGTTTGACGGCACGTCGCTTTGCTATTTCGGCAAGACAAGCTGACTGCGAGCGAAGTGCTGAAGTGCGGCACGTGTGCGAACGAAAAGCAGGGGTTTACAGAGGAATGCGATCTATGAACTGCTATTTTGACTGGTAAGGTTTCCTTTCTAAACTTCCCGTCGCCCTAGTTTCTAATGTATACTGAACCGATCCAGTTAGGCGGCATCTGCGAAACCGCCACCACCATTCCCAACTGGCTGCCGCGCTGTCGCCGCATAGCAGTGGCGAGCCGACAATCTGATGTGGATACGGTGGGGGGCGGGCGCGAACGCTACGTGGCTAACCAAAAGTGATCTCTTTTCAGTTGACATAGAGAAGAAAGAGGTGCAGACTCGGGGCAGACTGTGGCTCCACATCATGCCTCAACTGCAAAGAATTTGTGAAGCGGCTCGACTCGGAGTCATGTTGAAAGCGGAACGCGCTGAGAGATTGTCGCCAAGACCCTGTGCAGGTGCGTCAGGGCAAAATCAAGAGTTCTGCACGTCGACAGAAATTAGCACCGTCAAACAAACAGCTGACAAATCAGAACCTGCATGAAGCCAATGAGATTTCAGGACCGTCAGCAAATGTGCTCGAGACGGAAGGGCAGCATTTACATTCTTCTTGCATAAGAAGATATACAAAACTTCAAGGAGAAGCGCCACAGATGGCAATGGAGCGTCTACTCTGTAGTACTGTCGGAAGACCCGAGGTCCTCTTCAGCCTCCTGGAGCGCCCGAAGATCTTCCTTCTCGCCAGCGGAGGCTTGTTCACCTAGTTCTTGGTCTCCATTCCCGTCAATGCCGGTTACTTCCGCCGGCCCGTTCGCTGTCGCTTCAGCGGTCTTCTCCCCCGCCTTCTCGTCCCCTTTCTCCGTCTCCGCGGGCTTTCTTGGCATCTGCCTGTTCTGGAGGTAGCGGTATCGCTTTGGTTTGGTGCGATAGACGGTCGTTGCCGGGCGTGCGAATGTTGCATATGTTGATGGCCTGGAGTAATACGTTGTAGGGTAGTATGAGCTGCTGTACAGAGGCTCGTACTCTTCGATGGCACTTCCCTTCGAGTCCGCCGCGTAGGTCCTGTATCTCTCCAGTGGCCTATAGTCCGAATACGTAGTGATTGTCGAGGGCCCACGGTAGTACGTCGTCGTCGGTGCAAACTCCGTTGAGTAGTCTTCTGCGAAATCCGAGTCTTTCGAAAACGTATCCACCGTACTTCGGTAGTATGTTGTCGCTGGTCTGGCGTAAGTGTATGTTGTGCTCGGCCTATAATAGTACTCGGTCGTGCCGAAGTCGTATGATTCTCCCTTGGAGTAGGTCTCGTACTCCAGTGGGCGCGAATAGTAGGTCGCGTATTCTAGTGGCCGGGAGTAGTACGTCGTTGTCGGACGGCTGTAGTAGCTCGTTCGTGTGGTGGTATAGTACGGCCGGGAGACTGCGAACTCTTCACTGCTGCCCTTGCTGGAGGCTGGCGTGTAGTACGCGTCCGATCTGTAATACGTCGTAGGATAGAAATAGGTAGAAGGGCGGTAATCTGCCGCGTACGTCATCGGCGTATAGAGCGGCGTTGAGTATGTGCTGGTACCGAGGACACTCCCAGCTTTCGATGTTGTGTAGTAGGCACCGCTATATCCTCTTTTCCGAGAACGCCCTATCTGACGGGGCGCCGCGGAACCCTCAACGGTCGCATCCGGTCTGGCAGTCGGAGTTTCCGTGGAGGCATTCTCTTGTCCATTCGGCAGTGGAGACGTTTGAGTTGCCGGAGTTTCCTTAGCAACAGGCCCAGCATCTTTCGAGACTTCTGGCTGTTGTGCTTCTGGTGTTGCAGCGGTGTTAGTTTTCACTGCAGTTTCTGGGGGAGACGGTGGTGCCGCCAAGGCAGCTGGGGCCTTATCTGTTCCAGGACTTTGAGTCTGTGGAGCATCCTGTGTCTGCTCAGCTGCGAAGCAGCCGGCACACAACAGGAAGAAGAGGAACGGACAAACTGCTGTAACAGCGATCTTCATGGTGTCCCAGCAGGCTTTGAGCCGAAACGCAGAGTTTACAGGTAAGGAACCAAAATATGAAAACGCTTCGCCGGGGATGGCACCACTGGTTACCAATGTCAAAGAAACAGAAATGGAGTGCTAGTTGCTTCGAGAACCGCAACGAACAGTGACAAAAAAGTGATGTGTCTTCAGTCCAAGATACTCGCGGTACGCCGTTCCGCAGGTATCCGTTCGCCTGCCACGGCGGGCGCCTGCACAAGAGGCAGAGAGCTAGCAGCCTCCCGAGACTGATGTACGTCTGTTGGTCGGCCTGCTCTGTTGACACGTGCGCTCAATAATCGGCTCCTGACAATTCACAGCTGACAAGGCTGAGCATTTCTGGTGTAACAACTGTCAGTGTCCCATCCGCCAGCAATCCCAAACGAGGAACCACCCTAGACAGTCCCGGTAGGACAGGATGGAGACTAGTTAGCATTCTCACGTGCTGCAGTTGCTGTTCGCTCAGGAGCAGGAAAGCGTGCTCCGCAATACTGACACGCGAAGAGAAGACATAGATCGTCTCTCTTGGTTTTGTCGCGCTGGTGTTTTCCCTGTCTCGTACCTCAGTGCCCCTACGGTAGGCACGCCACCACTGTTCTGCACCTAGCACGGAAGCCAGCATCGCTACGAACTGGTGTATCCAGAGGGGCCCCGAAGAGGAGAGCGACATTCTCGTAGCTGCGCAGTGAATTCCGCCTGTAGCGGCAGCTCGCGCTGCCATCAAGACGCCTGCGGAAAACAGGCCGCGGGAGTCCGACACAGTATGTTGTAAGCAGGTGACCGCGGGCTCCAAGGGCAGCCGAAACCTTAATAGCCTGTATGCAGTCAGATCTACGAAACACCGCTGCGCTCCCGGCGGTCAACAGCTGTGAACATTTGAGACAGTGATAGGCTACGCGCAGTTGCTCTTTCTGCTTCGGTTACCCAGCATCGCACCAAGAAAACTTCGACTCCCTGTAGTGTGGCTTGCACCGTCACGCTTCAGGGTAGGCTGTGTTCGTTGCGGCGGCGGGTCGACGTGAGTCTCTAAATTGCGATAGCGAAAATGCTAAGAATCGGGCAAACGCTCCGCCCGACCGCTCGACGCCAAGAGTCGGCTGGCTGGACTCGTTGTATCGTTGGGAGACACATTCCAGATATTGTGGAGAAAGCTTTTTGGCCAGCAATTGTACAAGAAAGTGCGGAGCCAAGACGGACCTACCACCATTCACGGAGCATACCTCGTCTGTCGGGTGCTCTTCGTCCGCCGTTTCTCAGAACCGCAGGCTAAAAGTGAAAGAGTTGGGCCTTCGTGCGAAACCGGGGCGCTTGCTCACCAACTAGAAAAAGAAAGGAAACTTCCTGTTCGGTCGCGCTGCCGCGCAGTGCTCGTTCGGCGAAGTTCGCATCCCCGAGAACGAGGCACCTCTTGCGTATGTCGGATGCTCAGGGCGACACCCAGTGTCACTCGCCCTCTCGCTCCCCGGCGGTAATCTCTCCAGAAGCCAGCCTAGGAAATTGCGTGTGAAAACTGTGCGGAAACAGAATCATCCCTGTCAAACCGCCATAAATGAGAATGAAGCTCTCTAAAGATTTTCCCCTTCCAACTCAGTGACCACAGCACCGTCCACACACAGCAAGTCTAACTATGCGCGCGAACCTGTGCCGACACCTAATAGAGCCACGCGCGACGACAGGCGGTCAGTTCATCCGTGCCCCTACAAGCTGATTGCAAGTAAGATCTCCCTTTCCAAAACGATGAACAATGCCCCAGGCGCCCTCGAGGGGGAGTGGTGTAAGCAGGGAGTATCGAGGCGAGAAAGAAAGTTCAAGTTGGAGACGGGTAGCGAAGGGTCGTTCGCCCACCCTAAGTGGACCGAACTTTGCCGGCTACCCACGGCAGTCTTGGCCTCTCCACCAAAAAAATTGCGGACAACTGCTCCTGTGGATCCTCTCCGGATAAATTGCAAACTGGCCGACGCAGCCCACACAATCGAAGCACAACGCTTAATAGGTAGCAAGGAACGTGACCCTTTCATAGCTTCTGGCCGAAGCCCTCTTGGCTGTTGCTTGCATTACAGTGCCAACGCCCGGCCTCAGACGTGGCCCGGTCGGTTGCCGGGAAGTCGCCGACAACGCTCCAGGACTGCCGCTCTCCGTCCATATATGCAGTCTTCAGCACAACAAGATAGTGGAAACAAGTGCCGGTGAGTGTGCGGGAACGATCGGCCGCTGCCAGGTGTAACCTTTGACGCCAGGGCTCAGCGAATTGTTTCTGGTTCCCGTAGCTCCACTGTACCGGGTGTTGGGCAGGGACTGCCGCGACTGGGGCATGCACACTTCGCTGCATGTGAGTACCTGACAGGGCTGCACACCATGTGGTTTGCCGCTCGACAGACGTTGAGCGAAACTCGTACGCCTGACGTCGTCATGGCGTGGTAACTGCGAAAGGAAATATGCCGCGGCGAGTGACGCTGCGTTCTGTATTCCTCAGCGTTTGGTCTCGGTGTCGGCTTCTGCTCCGTTGGCAGCTGCTGCGAGAAGGAGAAGGGGACCCGGCGTCTCCACAGCCACGGGCAAGGGGGACTGGGAAACTATAAGAACTCTTTGTTTGCTTGACTTTACTGGTGCTGTACCTCTAGTGAGCTCCACCGGTTGCACTTTTGCTTCAGCTGCTTTTTTCCTTGGTATCTCCGTAGGCAAGTGTGCGCGCCTGCCTGTTCTGTTGCAAAGTGACCAGCTATCCGCGTCGGTCCGGGAAAGAGGCAAACGAAGAAACGAGGAGAGGACGGCACAGGGTCAGCCCCATCCACGTCTAGCGCCACTTCACTTCTACAGCTGTTCTTCTTTAGTACAGTTACCCCAATTCTACCACTTATATCAACACAATGTGTCCAGGTGGTCCAACCTCTACTATTTTAATAATCATTTGTCGTAGTGGCGGACAACTGTGGTGTCGAGATTCCCCCGATCAAGAGCAGATGGGTCCAAGGAAACAGACCTGTTGTCTCCTCTGAGCTCCCCCGACAGGTGTATCTGCCTTCTGCCTTCTCTCGTGGGTTGGTGAGCGCGGGGGGGGAGCGTGGGCATTCAGGTCACTCCCAGCCGTTCCCTAGATCCTTGTTTCCCACTGCGAGGAAGGACGAAAAAGCCCGCACTTCTGCCCTGTTTTCTGGGGACGGGAAACCTTCCAGCAGTTCTACCGTGGTGACGCCGAGGCCTCTACTGTCTAACAGATTTGTCGGCGCAGCAGATGCTGCTGAGCTCGGGTCTCCGCTTCCTTCCACGCTGACGACAGTTCTTCGGTCTGGATACTTGTAGCACCTTTACTCTGTAGCTGCCGTGAGGGTCGACATTCCCTTCTCGAGGTTTTCTCCGTGTCGCCGTTGGCGTATCCACTAGTGTTTTGCTGGGGTCCCTGAGATCTCGTGTATTTTTATACCCTTCGCCACGATGGAGTCTAGCGCGCCTTACTCCCGTGAGGAAGGGTTTGGCGGAGCTTCCCCGGCAACCATCCGATCTTCGTCATCTTTGTCGTCCGATCGGTCGGAGGAGTCTTCCTGTTCTCCCTCATATCAGCCATTTCATAGCCAACGAAGACAGAACAAGCTCTCGGCTTATTCCTCAAGTCCTCGTACGTTGTCTTCCATGTCAACATCGTCTTCTACGTCCACTTCTTCCGGAGTTTCCCACCTTGCCTCTTTCGAAGTGGCTCAGCTTCCTTGCTTTCCATCTGCTAATGTAGCCCCAGCTTCTGCCTCTCTATACGAGGTCCGTTATGATCCGTCTGGTGAGTCTCCGGCCCGTACCCTCTCACCGTCTCTTTCCCGATCTGCTTCTCCATCTCCTCCTGCTCCCTCTTCTTTCCTTGGACCACAACAGCAGTCTTCTTCTGCGTACTGCAATCAAGTAGAGTATCCAACTCATCTGTACAGGCCTCCCATCCTCTCTCCACATGGGGCTGTGATTCCCGCTCCTGCTTTAGTTCACCATGGCTCCCGCCCTCCACCTCCTTTGCCCCCTCCTGGGGCGATCTCCATGACGGCCTTGAGCGGTAGAGGCAAAAGAAAGAAAGAGAGCTCATCATCTTCGTCTTCACCTGGTTCAACTGTCAAGCCTTCTTCCAGCCTCGGTTTTGCACCCTTCAGCATTGCAGCGGGGGAAGAGATACGCAACGAATATATTAGCGGGTCGGACAACGCCATCTGCTCATGTTCGTTCTTTCGTGACGCACCTACTCACAGTTGTCCTTTCCATTCCAGACCCTCTTCCTCACAAGGGACAGAGCTTGGGTCTCGCGTGTTATCTTTACTTTCCTCGCTTTTCTCCATCTTGAAGTCGGGCTTCATAGCCGTGGCACGGTTCGCCGTGGGTCTCTCTTCAGGAACAGGAAGATGCCGCGCCTCCAGCGCTTCTCTGATTCTGCGGATGCTCCTCTTCACTTGCGCGGTCCTTGCAGTTGTTCTTCTTTTTCAAAACACCTTCAGGAGTAAACACGCTCACTTTCACCCGCCAGTCGGTCTCGCACCAAGTGAAAATCTCGTAGCATCTCCCGACTCAGTAGAGAAGACTGAAGATACTTCACCTACAGACGCGGCACACAATGATCTTCTTCCCCCAGATAGCGAAGACATGGATGGAGAAGACGAGAAGGTAGACGACGAGAGTCACACCGGGGTTGAAGGGACACAGGGAGCGCTAGCGGTGATGGGAAGCACATTACTTGTCAATCCTCGGGCAGATCGGAGGAAGATATCAGGCCGAGAAGTCTGTCAGACTGGTGAGCGATTAGCGTTCTCATCTCCTTGTTTCCGCGTTCTGCACAAGGGACATTTTTCTCCTCCGTGTCTATCTATCGCATCCTATGCATTCAAATGCACCGCTTGTTCTCTTGTTCCTCTCCGCCCTCCATACGCAGCGTGCGCTGTGTTCCGAGCTCAGAAGTACCGGGTATATTTCTTTGTAGTGGTATGTCAACGATGCACGCGGCTGCACTTCTGAAAGACAGACAAAAGAGACTCCAGACGCTCCCCCCCGCGCAGGTGTCGTGGATTCTCAGCACTCTCGTGGTTTAGCGATCACGTCCGTACGTTTGGTGCGTCTGTGTAAAGAAGGTTTTATCCTTCGCAGTAGCATACGCTTCCGTGGCTCACGTGATGTTTCTTCGTTATTGTGGAGAACGTTTGACCTGCAAACAGAAGGGTACATCTCTCATACTCTCCGACTGGCACACGAACGGTCTTTCTTCTCACTCTTCGGGGACTCAAAGGCCATGAGGAAATTTGAAGCAAGCGACGTCTTGGGCGTCGGTGACGCTTTATACACCGTAAGGGGAGGGCACCTTGCTATCCACTTCAGTCTTTCTCTTTCTTATTTCTCCTCAGTTCCCAACTGAATACCTACCTGTACATACGCAGACGTGCACAGGTGTGGGGGTCTCTAGCCCTTGGATGGACGGGCTCCCTCAGCTTTCCGGCGATTCCCTAAGTCTTCTTCATGTACAGAAAAAGAGGGACGTATGTGCGGGTAGTATCCGTGTGATTTTGTCTAGACTCGAAGCTTCCGCTTCAGTTTGTCCGTACGTTGGCGCCCGTTGCAGGGTCGCTCGGGCAGCGTTGTACGTTAGATAGCCGGTTGCATGTGAAATGCCTGTGTATGAATATTGAGAGAAGATTGAACTCCACATGATTTCACCCACTCTCTCCACGGTTCTCTATGAGATGGCCCCTTTCTCGGCCTGAACGTTGCGTCTCGTTTCCGATGCTGTTATACGTGTGCTGACGACGCTGTGGATGAGTATGTGTATGTCTACCTAACCCGATGGTTACCCGATATATGAGAGTAAAGGCACAGACAGAGCATACGCAGATCTAACCCTAGACCCTATTCTGTAGAGATAGTCATGAGGACAACATCCTGGGTAGAGGACGGTAACAACTGCGTTTTTCGCGTACCGTGTATCTGCGACATGGCTGGTAGTTCAACCAGTACCTGCGACTCAGATCTTAAGCAGACCCACCTGGGCTGCGGTGTCACCGGGTCCCTACGGCGGACGATATACATGTGACGTGCATGGGCCTTTTTTCTCTTTCCTCACTCTATACAAATGCCAATATATAAGAGGAAAGCAGCAATAGAGCCTTTCTACATCTCAGCGGCATCACGTCGCCTATAATTCCTGTGTAATTTGGTAATTTGAACTCGGGCGCGTGTCTTTCTACACGGGACCGATGGCTTTCTGCTTCGCGAGGCCACAGCCTTTTTTTTCCGTAGAGTTTTAAAGTCCGCAAGTAGGCACCATAGTTGTAGGCATACGTGTGTATAGGTAGTGTAGACTTTAAACTTCTACATACTTTGTTGCTTTTTCTCTCTTCTCAGGTGTTTGACTCATCGTACGCCATCGGCCGAACGAGTTACGACCTGAGACCATTCGACTCTCAAAACTATCTCATCGGCGCTACTGTAAGATTTTCATCCACGCTTTGTTTCTCTTTGATTGCTGCCAACGTATACAAAGAGTCTTGCTGTCTATGATCTACACACTGGCCACTTGATTGTACATGTGTCTGTGTAGGTCTACGCGTGTGACTTGTGAGTCAGTGGATGTTTCACACACAGTCTTTCGGAATAGCAGTTTTTACCGTAGGGGTATTTTCTTTGAATCAGATCGTGTGGACAGAAAGCAAATATCTCGTGTAGTCGCGCCATATGATCTTAGCGGTGACTGGCTATCCAGTGTCTCTGTCGGCCCCAGAGCACGGTGTCCGTGGAAGAAGGATGGTGGCTAGCTCTCCTCATCATCTCTGCCTTTGTTCTTGTACCTGCTGCGTATCGAGGTGTTCGTTACCGTGCATGCGTTTCCCACAAGCCACGAGGTCGCTGTAGGCTTGGGGCGCATGTGTAGCCGCTGTCTAAACGGCTGCTGAACTTCATGCCAGGGGGCGTAGCTCGTGTTCTTCTACAGCTTTCGAACCGTGCAATGCGTCGATCTGTTCTATGGAGTTGATCCACTGAATAAGTTTGGAGAAAGAACGCTGCAGCTAGTCCCGGTGCCTATTGTGCTCAGGGTAAGTTATCTCTCCCCGAAATGACACATTCGCTTCTTTCATCGTCCTCTTGTGTTTCCCTGTGACTGGTGTATAGGATCGTCTGGGAGATATAGAATCACAATGGGAAGCCCTTGTTCACGATGAGACGGTGAGTATATTTCAGCGGTCTGGTAGGATCACTTGAGTTAAAGAAGGTGTTTTCAATGTGGGGTATTATAGATGATCGGAAACAGTCTTCAAGTGCCCGAGTGACATCTCTTTTGTTCGTTTGTTCTCTCACGTGCCGGGGTGCGGCGTTGCTGCTTTTTGATGCTGGGTGATTGGTCCTGGCAGCCGGCCGTCTTGAGCTTAGTGCAGTACCATGTGATAGGTAGCTAGATAGTTTTCTGCTGCACCACCATTGCACTGTGGGGAGAGGGGGAGGGGGCAGTGCGCATCCATACCGTGACATCGCTTTGACTTTCCACAGTCATGGATCTAAGGACGAAGTCCCGTCTGCCGCACCCCCTCGTATACAAAAGCTTCTCGAAGGCTCACTTGATTGTTCTTTCCCTTAACGTCAGACTTTCCTTTGCTCTGAGCACATTCTGCGTTCAGTCAATCCCCTCCGAGCACAATCTGTCTATCCCGCTTTCCTACCCGAACAGCCTCGCGCTTGCTGTTGTAGTTTTCCTCATCTGATCGCTGATGGCCCGCCCATCCAGCGGCTGAGAGCACACCGCAGATCTTTGTGCCACCAAGTGACTTAATGTCATTCAAAAAGCAGATGATATCATATCCACAGACAGTGATCTTTTTGTTTCGTTCAGACCGGACATTTCTTTGCTGTAAGGGAAGCGATTGCTCATATCGATGAGCCGGAGACTGCGACTCAAGGGAGTAGCTCCTCACCTGATTTGACAGCGGCGCCTGAGGTAGAGGGCCAAGCTCCTGGGGCCGGGCCGACTGGAAAACAGAGCGAGAAGGTGAAGGCAGAGAAATCGTCTCCTGCTCCAGTAACTGAGGATACGAGCCCACCGAGTTCTTCTTCGCTTAAGGTGAAACCAAAGACGACCGCCGAAGAAACCTCGGGACACGCAGACGAGGAACCCAAAAAAGACAGAAGAGAAAGAGAAGCACAGCATGATGTGACGACGACATCGGAAGACAAGAGCAACAGGAAACACAAGAAGTCGACGGGGACGGAAGAAAAAGTAACGGGGAAGAACACGGATGTGACTCAAGAGAAAACGCAGAAAACACAGAAGAGGGTAGCAAGAGATGAGGAAAAAAAGAAACGGATTCAAGGCCATTATCATGCCGTCATCGAGGAGCTTCAAATTCAGGACAAGCAGTACACCCTTCTCGAATCGTGCCGGACAGGTGAGCCGTTTGCTTTTGTTAAACGAAGAGGAAAAGACTCATGACTTCGGCCTTGTCTTCGTGACTGATTGGTAGATGAAAGAGAGATGAGACAGAAGAGGCGATACACGACTGTTAAAGTGCCGACGCCACCCCTCACACGTTCGGAGTATCTTTGGTGGGGAGGGCACAGGAGCGAAGGAGTCTAACAGCAGGATGTCCACGATGAAAGTCACAATGGATATACATGAATTATGAGCGCGAATATCTAGAGGACGTTCACACCGGGTAGTCGTCTTCTCTCTGCACCGTCTTCTCCTGAACGCTGCCTTCGCTCGCTTGGCGAATACACCTGTAGACACTGCGTCGAATGTTTCCAGTGCTACTTTCTCAACAGCGAGAAGGGATCAGGTGTTGCTTACCGGGTGGGCCCCTGGTCTAGAGTGTTACTTCTGTCAGGTCAAGCCTAGTTTCGCTAGTCTGTCTCTGCGTGCGTATACACGCACCTTCAAAGTCTCTTGTCTCCGTGAAAAGCATGTACTTTCTTCTGCAACGACGTCAATCGTCCTAGTGGTGCAAGCGGTCTCGTTTACTGACAAGCAAAAGGTACAAGAGTGTCTACCTTTGTCTTTCTACCTGGGCGTATTAGCATGAAATAGAGCCACAAATCTATTTGTAGTCCCTCTCATGCAGCTGTGGCACGCTGGGGCAGTTAGCAAGTGTACAGGAACTTCAAATGCGTGAAGGAAAGTGAAATAGCCCGTTCCGTACCTGAGATCACTAGTCGAAATCAACACCCGAATGAGGGGGGGTGCTTCCTTTGGTTGATGAACGGGTTGTGCTGCTACTTCTTCTGACGTGATGTCTGGACACTACAGAATTCAACTTCTCTGCAGGAAACAAAGGGTTCGAGGTAAGTGTGTGTATCAGCAAAGCGGTTGTCTCTTCCCAGTTGTCGTCGGCGCCTGAGTAGGTGGGCGCTTATCAGAGAACGAAAGCCATCGATGAGTTAGTTAATTATCTTATTTGTTGCTTTCCAAGTGCCACTCACAAGTGGTTTGTCTCCGCCGGTCTCCAGTGGAGAGTCAGGAGCCCACGATAAACTATGTAGAATTCAGGATCGTCCCCTGCCCTCAGGGAACACGCACGGCAGGATCCAAGTGCAAGGCGCCTAGTCCTTCTACATACACGTGTCTTCATAACAGCGTCTTTCCTCTATATGAATCCTTTCATATGCGTATTCTTTGCTCTTTCTCTCAGGGAATGGTTGGTTTGCGAGACACGAAGAATACGTTCTATCTTCTAGGTATGGTTGGAAGGTGATGAGGGTACTCACTGGTATCAGCCTCCAGGGGTCTAATGTCGTCTCCGCATGCGTAAACAGGGTGTGCCTGAAGGTGAAAATTATCTGTATGAACACTCGAATCAGTGTGAGACAGCCTCTGTCTTGATAGGGCTGTCTCAAGATCGCCTGTCTTGTAACTCTGTGCCCTCACAAAAACGAGCGTTGTGAAGGCGTCGACACACTATCTCGAGAGCGACAGTGCGTCAAAGCCTTTACTGCGTGGCACACAGTCAGCCGTTACTGCCTGTTTTCGTTTCTTTTCATATAATGACGTAGGCCGCTCTGTCGTGATCTGTTCTCCAGAACCCCGTTTGGGTCGCGTGATCGTGACTGAGCATGCAGCAGTACATCGAAAGTATATGAGCTTAAATCAGATATGTGACGCCTATGCCCATGGCAAGACACAGATCATAGCCTCCAACCTTTTGTTTCACTGTTGGCGTGTGAGCTGTGTATCTCCTCAGGTCTCTGTGAGGGAAATTACTGCAGGGGCGGCAAACGTGGAGAGAGACGAGGTGAGCTAACTAGTGGTCTTCCTGGCTGCTTGAGTTGTCTGACAGAATCACACCTCTAGTTCGAGAAGTCTGCCTACTTGTCTACCTGTATCAGACTGATTGAACAACTTGAAGTCTAGTCAGAAGAAGCAACGGAAAGAACTGACCGTTCAGTTTTCCACACCATGGCAAGCGATTTTGTTCTAGACCTGTTTCTTCCTTCTACGGAAACATGCGATGGCCGTGCCGTACAAGTCTCTACAGCCTCACTCGCGTCGCGCCACATGGAGTCTTAGCCGCCGTAACAAGGACCGGGTTTCCATGGTGTTAACACCACCTGGGAATACTCTGCTGCAGCAGCGATGTTGGTGTTAATGACGACTCCTCATACTTCATTTCGTGGTTTTCCTTGCGGGTTTCAGAGCCAAAGTCTTTTCAGGTGTCGTGTATGTGTACACACAGATGCGAGTGTCTTTGTGAATTCATGCTGCCTATGTCAAATACGATTGGCAGGCGGAAGTTTCTAAGCGGAAGCTAGAAGCTCGCCGTTGCGTATCCGTAGGTTTCTACAGGGACAGGGGAATCTGTATGCGTACCTGTGTGGTCTCCGTATGTGTTGTAGTCCCTTTCCTGTTCCATTCGACACTTGTTTTACTCACCTCTCCAGCGTGACTTTGGATAGACGGCTCACGCCTCGACTCAGAAGAGCTTGCACAAACCCCCAAACACCTGCAAGCTTCAAGGGTTCCTGTCCCTGACAGGTTCCTGTTGGCCTGACCCGTCGCCTCTTATCCCGAGTTTTTTGCCCAGGAGGGCACTTCTTCTTAAGGTCTTGAGAGATCGAAAGACGTTCCGTTTTTCTCTCCTTCCTACTGCCTGTAGGCCATGGTCGCTTGGTACTGATGCAAAAGGAGGAAGCGAATGGAGAAGTGCCATGCCGCTGGAAGACTTTGAAGGTACCGTTTTTTTTGACGCAAATGAATCGCTGTTTTCTTCCAGCGCAGAGGGGTGCGCAGTGTATCAGTCTCGAGTGTACTGGTTACACGTACGTATACATCGATGGTGAAAATCTGCTTGAGGTCTTGCAAGTTCTTGACATGTTTTTTGAATTCCCATGTCCGATTCGTGTGTAGGCCACCCGAAGTAGCTGAGCAGTGCGGGGTTTGCTTCCGGTAGTTTGTTGAGAGCATTCTGAGCCTGAAAGAAGGTGATGATTATTGAAGCCCGACACGGGAGTGCTTTCCCGAGGCGTGCATATCGGTTTGACTGAAGTCGTTAAGACACACTAAGCCACTAGGTACTGTATGGTGTGTGTATGGTCCTGGACCCAGGTCTTGCGCCTTCCTCGAGAAATCAATTTCACCGACTATTCTTCAATAGCAGTCCGGGGCAACCGGCTCGCTATTACATCTCAGGTAGATTCAGTGGTGTGGATCGGGCGCTTCAACGCTCCTGAGGAGATACCGGAGAAGAGAGAGACAGGGACAGGCGAAGGCCCGGACAAACACAAACCCAAGATGCTCTTGGAGAACCCGACGGACCTTGAGGTCCTTTCAGGTACGGCGCGCCTCATCCAGCCGACTAGGAGATGGTGAAGAGCTAGATGTGTGGCATTCCGGAGTAGGGGCGTATACTCACCAGTTGTCAGTTGGCAGCTTTCTAGGGACATCGGTAGATTGAGAGGCGCATGGGTCAAAAAAGCGAGAAAGAAAGACCGAGGCGGAGTCTGAGATCGCGGCTGTAGAGGGAAGAGTGGGTTCAATCGTAGGAGTATACGCGGGGGGACATATAAGAGCGCACAAACGCGAAAAAGACCCGATCAGGCAGCGTATCATTTTTTTCGCGGCTGGGCTGGGGCCTGCGTGCGGGTACTCAGGCCTTCCACTAGGTTACTCCGCTGTCGAGGTGTTCTGTGTGCGGCACTCTTCTCATGTTGCTTGGATTGTATAGGAGGGCAGGTTCTGAATTTCCCGCGAGATCATGAATGCCGTATTGTTTACTGTAACATCGAGGGTATCACGTTCTCGGACAGGCTCCTCATTGCAGGTGAGGGAGAGCACATGAACAGGCATGGCCCATGGCCTCTGAACGTACATCCTTTTGTGCCGTCTGGGCGCACGCATGGGTGAATGGGTAACCGGAGTTCATCGATCCTCGTAGATGGTCACCGTTTCCTGTGACTCCGCCTGCTGTTGAGAAGCAACACCGAAGGTCCGTAAGGTGGCGAGCGCGGATTTTACGGATACCGCGCAGACCATTTCCGCAGTTCTTCGTGAACCTGTGCCAGTCCACGTGCCCGTTGTCAGTCCACTTGCCCGTTCACTTGGCTTCAAGGCAGACACACGGACACGCTTCGAAGGTTTGCTGCATCTACATGCCGCCAGTCGTTGAGTGTCGCGATCTTCCCCTCTGGGGCTTTTGTGGGCACGCCTATGTGCGACGCATTGCTATAGAGGGGTG
Organism: Cystoisospora suis; assembly: GCF_002600585.1. Taxonomy (NCBI): domain Eukaryota; phylum Apicomplexa; class Conoidasida; order Eucoccidiorida; family Sarcocystidae; genus Cystoisospora; species Cystoisospora suis. The sequence goes on from NW_027154427.1 coordinate 59,256, forward strand.
ACTCATAGTCCACCCTGCGCCCCTCCTCGTGGTGGCGTCGTTCATTGTGAGTCTTCTACAGATCGGAACCTGGTGTGGAGTGGAGTGGTTCAGAGTGATTGACTGCCATGTACGCCTTTAGCGGGTTTGTGGCTATCTCAGCCTGCTCGTCGCCCGGTTTCATCTGTTCATCTCGTTGCACTCTCCGGCCACACACGCCGTTCCGGGTGTTGATGCCCGGGTCGGAGTACTCGATCGCATGACCGCCAGCGTCCAGTCCTTGCCCGATCACGTGTATGAGTGCTCCCTCTACGTGTTACTCGCGCGGTGAACCCGTCATAAGAGATGTCACAGCCACTGGGTGTACTGCAACCGTTGATGTGTGCTTGTCTTCAGCCTCAGACAAAGTCAAAGACTGGCAGGGTCCTCGGTGCATGGCGAAAGATCAAAGTTTGCATGTGTTCGCCCTGCCTCCAAGATTCGAGTTCTGAGGTCCAGCGTACGGGGAGTCAACCGACCCCCTGTCACTTGAGATCCTGCAATACGAAGGACCTCACACAGATGGTCTTCATGCACGCTCACGGTGCGTCGCTTTGCTCAGATGACGTGTCTGCAAGTTCCAGCCAGTACCTTGAAAGGCATTATCTTTCTCTATTCAGATTAATAATGCCTTCCTGTTTTCTGCGTGAGTCGTTCTACGTGGAGCTCGCATAAAACACTGGAGGTCTGCTGTGCACGAGACGGCAGCTTCTAGTGTAGGCATTTCGTGTGTGACACGACGCATTCAGAATTGCAACGGAATACATCGCCGTACCAAGCCCGCTCGCATTCGAAAAAGAGAACAGATGAGTGACAGATCGTCTCGTCACCCGCGTTCGGTGATGGAAAGTGTATACGACAGGCCGCCCGAAACAGTCGGAGTGAGTAGCAGATCTCTGTTTGGCTACCGGCTGTCCCAGACAAGAGAGATGTATTGAGCTGGAGCGTACGCTGGCGGAGGGGTCTGAGACCCAGTCCGTTATGTATGCTCGTGCGCGCAACGCCCTAACACAGCGTTGAAAATCAGGCTAAGCGCATCACTTCTCACGGCTGTAACGCCCGCGCTTTGA
>NW_027154428.1:0-556 GCF_002600585.1 Cystoisospora suis
CTGACAGGTCTCGGAGGGCAACTGATGGGTGGCTGTGCAGGGTCCACACTGACACGAAACACCGTCAGATTTGTCTCCGCTAATGGCCGGTCTCCAGCATTCCAAATCCCTGCATATCTCACGCAAAGCTGCTTGAGCTGAGCCCGCTGTTCTTCCGACAGTCCTACGGCCTTCTCGCACATCGACTGTACCGCAGAAGCGCTCAAGCCCTGGGGCGCCTCAGTTGCAGAAGCAGCTAACACACTGGTCCGACCTCCGACGCGCTCCCTAAGAGGAAACGAGGTGGAAGAAAACCACGGCGGACGCACCTCAACGCCGTAAATAGACTCAGCGGCCCCGCCATACCCGTTGAGGTACGCACACCCCTCCGAGGCGAGTCTATCGTAAAAACACTTCTCAGGGCCCTCTAAAGACAGAACCGCACCCAAACTCTGCGGGGCAGGCAGCAAGCTGCTGGCAAACGCCGCGGTAGCATCTTCTCCCTCGTCGCAGGTTGCCAGAACTGCAGCCAGCATCAGCGGCTGTATGTACAAACACTCTATTGGGGTCTTAATCT
>NW_027154429.1:0-591 GCF_002600585.1 Cystoisospora suis
CGGTCCCGGCCCGGGCCGCTCACTGGTTCCCCCGGGCTTCGGACCTGCACACTGGCTACTCTGGGCACCGAGCCCGTACACTGGTCACTCTGAGACTCATGCATAAGGCGAGTTAGCTCTCACACACTCGGTCTAAGCCTTCTAGGCTTGGACTGCTAGCTAGTTTGTGCTACCACGGCTCCTGTTGGGCTTGAACACAGGTTTCCCCTCGACCTCTCAAGGTAAGTCTATGTTTGAGCCTCTTTGCTTGCTCAACTGATTAGACTACCACAAAGAGGACTAGATTCTCTCATCGAAACACTTGATTCAATGGGAGATAATCTCTCCTGCTAATAATTCCCTCTGTATACCACTACGTTCAGTTACTTTAGGTATCTTATAACTGTTAGAGCACTCGGGGCAGAGCAGAGCTCTGACAGTACCTCACGCAAAGCTGCCTGAGCTGAGCCCGCTGTTCTTCCGACAGTCCTACGGCCTTCTCGCACATAGACTGTACCGCAGAAGAGCTAAAGCCCTGGGGCGCCTCAGTTGCAGAAGCCGCTAACACACTGGTCCGACCTCTGACGCGCTCCCTAAGAGAAAACGAGGTGG
>NW_027154429.1:669-1231 GCF_002600585.1 Cystoisospora suis
ACACCCCTCCGAGGCGAGTCTATGGTAAAAACACTTCTCAGGGCCCTCTAAAGACAGGACCGCACCCAAACTCTGCGGGGCAGGCAGCGAGCTGCTTGCAAACACCGCGGTAGCATCTTCTCCCTCGTCGCAGGTTACCACAATTGCAGCCAGCATCAGCGGCTGTATGTACACACACTCTATTGGGGTCTTAATCTCATCCTGCTCCACGCAGAGGGTCCACCTCCCGCCCACTGTGGACAGGGCCATCCCGAGTGCACAAAAAGCGTTTAACGCAATGCGGGCCGCTGGCTGCAGCGTCTTCGCAATGTAAACGGTCAGTCTGGCCCTCAGGGGCCCCGCCCCAATCAAGACCTCACATTGCTCGAGCAGCGGGAGCAACCTTCCGGAAGCATCATATATCTGCGGACACTCCCTGCAATGTGGGCGGCATCCCGGGATACACCCTGGGGGAAACACAAGGCTACTGAGTAGGGTCACCGCACTCCCGGGGTCCAACAACGCTCGGACCTGGATGTCCGTGTAGCACAAGTTTAAATAAAATTCTGCGCGGACCGCAGTG
>NW_027154429.1:1646-1999 GCF_002600585.1 Cystoisospora suis
GCGAGCGTATGATCCGGACTATTGCAGAAATAGCAACGAAGCTTGAGGTCGTCACTCTGAGAGCCGCTGCTCCCGAAAGCACGCTTCTTCAGCCGGGTCGCTTCCGGGCTGCTGGGTGTCACGACGCGAACTGCATCCGCAGGCCTCCTGCTATTTTGTGCGTAACACGAATCTTCACTTCCTCCACACCCGGCACGCCGACGCTTGCTCCTATCTTCCAGTGCTTCGGGGACGGCGGCGGCAGCAACGGTCTTGCTGTTTTCTTCACGCACCTTCAACATGGTCTCACGATCGATGACAGTGGATGTATAGGATGAATACAGCGTTGACGCATTTAACAGGCGGAAAGAGTC
>NW_027154429.1:2642-2762 GCF_002600585.1 Cystoisospora suis
CCTGCTTTAGCTCCCGATGAATCCGCTCCAGTTCCTTCGCCTCCTCAACCGCTTCTTCGAGCACCGATTTTGGCTGATTTTGGGTTGACCTGCTGGCGTTGTCCGGAATGGCCGCTGTAG
>NW_027154430.1:0-1172 GCF_002600585.1 Cystoisospora suis
ACGCAACCGTGTGTGACAACAAGTACCACCACCGGGCGCCCGCGGCCGCGGGGAGGCGCGGGGCCTGCGTGGCAGTGGCGGAGTGTTGCGTATTGGGGAACAGCAAGGGTAGGCTCTCAGTTCTTAGGGAATCAGAGAATGCTACAACGCAACGGCCCTCGGAGAGAGCTGAAGTTCTCCTTACTGCGCCCCACCGTGGAGCCTTAGAGTGCCGCAGCGTCAAAAACGCACGGCAATTGGTAGAACGCAACTTCCGCGGGAAGCCTGCGATCGCCTCGAGCGGGAGAGGAGCTCGGGCCGCTCTCGACAGGGGAATTGGGGAGCGAAAGTTAGTCGTTTTTACATTATTGCTCCCCCGCCTAACTGGGGAGTTGCACTCATTAGTCGTTGTCGCAGACCGGAGCGCTACGGACCCCCGCGCCGTGCTGCGAACGCAGGTGCGTGGCAGCACAAATTGGTGCCGTGACCCGGGAAGGTCCGGCAAGCACGAGAGTGTACAGGAGGCGGACCAACTAGTGCCCGGCCAGCACAACGACTGCTTCTCAAAGGAATTTGGTGCTCTGAGTGTCCTGCCGTGTTACCTACGCAGTAGTGTAATTGCGAGATGCGAAGCGTCCAACGGAGCCGAGCGAGAGTATAGGTGCAGTTGCAGGTTGTACCTGATATGCCGGCCAGCAGCGACCCGTGCTCACCCCGTTTCAGCGTAGCCGTTACTTCAGTAGCTACGGTTCCGGCACTAGTTCCAAAGAGGTTCAACGGTCACGCACGAGTGTCCGTCCGCCAAGTAGGAGACGTGTGACGCCTGCACCTGTAGCCTCCGCTACAACCGCGGGAAGGCGCTGGGGCTGTGTGAGCAGGCAGAGTGTTGCGACACGCCGGCCGCGCGGAGTGCGGCGCAACGTCGGGCAAGAGACGCCCCGCGGCGGCGGAGAGCGAGGAAGGAAAGGAGTAGTTCTTTTAGTCTGATCTTGTGAGAAGTAAGATAATTAATGGCTTTTTCAGTAGTTGTGAGTTCTACCGAGTGAAAAGCCTGAACCTCTGTCAGAAGAGCAAACGCAACACTCAGTGGTAGCCGGCGATTGTCGGGAGCGTGAGCGGGGCTCCGACCGTCACCGTCTCGTGTCTCCTCTGATTACTTTAGGTAGCTAATTGTCCCTTTTGAAGTTTAGGGA
>NW_027154431.1:0-1446 GCF_002600585.1 Cystoisospora suis
GCTTCAGTAACCCCCGCCAGAGGACGAAGGCGGACAGCACTACCGCATCGGGTCAATGCGAAGTGGGGCCAAGGGCGAAAAGGTAGCGCACGGTTAGAAGTCTGCACTTGGCCGCGGTACCAGGTGAACCCAGCCGCGAGGTTGTTACATCCGGTCTTGATTCAGTTGAGCCCGCGTGGCCAAATTATCAGTGACAAGCAAATCCGAGCCCCAAAGCAGAGGATACATTCTATAACAAGACTAGTATCCAGCAAACTCCACAGTAATCACTGTTTGAAAGAAGTCGTGTGGAGGTAAACATCGAGTTTACGACAGTTGGAACTGGCTCTCTTTAGAAGCTGAGGAACGGGTCGCATTCACCATGCCGAATGGGGCAGCCCGCAAACAGCTTTCCAAGCATATATCTGTCTGACTCGTGACCGAAGAGTTGTAGGGTTGATGACCTACAGGCTGCAGGAAAGATAACTTCAGATAGGATGGACATGAGTCTGACAGGACAGGGTTGCACGAAGACGACACACAAAGGGAGGGTTTGAGATGCTACAGGCAAAAATAGACTGTACTCCAGAACCCACTAAGACCGACATCGCGACGACACGACAGATCCCGATGAGCCCAAGAACAAGCCACACCGCGAGAAATGGAACAACACTTGAACGAGGCTTAAACGCCAGCAGCCTCACGAGCGACCTCGGCAGCGTTCATCGCCGTCGGATGGGCATCACGCAAATAATCTTTCAGTTTCTCGCCCGCACTTTCAAGCTGTTCCTTCACGAATTGTCCGACGCGGCTTTTCACCCCCTCTGTGAGATCATGCGCTTTTTCCCGAGCCTGCTCTAACGGAGACGGGGATTGCTCAGCCTCTTCGGCATTTGATGTCTCATCCCCTCCCAAGAACCATCCTCCCGAGGAGCCTTCCTCACTGGCCTCTTCTTCTTTTCCGTCCTCGTGACCTCGCTCGCCTAGTACACGGTGGTAAACGCTTCCCCTCAGGCTGGAAGACTTTGTAGGCTGAGAAGCGGGGTGCCAAACACCGGAAGAACCCGTAATCGGCCTGGTCACTGATGAAACCGGAGTCCTCGAGCTTATCGGATGCGGGTAAGGGTGTCCCGAGACAAAGTGTGACACTCTGGTGGTACTAGTAGGGTGTGAGGTCGACGAAATTGGCGTCGCTGTAGGCCGTGAATAAGAGTAAGTGTGTGAGGGAATGGAGAGAGGCCTCTGAAGGCTGGAGCCGAGATGTGACACTCTAGTAGTTCCAACCGGATGTGAAGATGATGAGATTGGCGTCACTGTCCCGGGACGTTGAGAATAAGTTTGTGACGAAATTGAGACAGGTTGCCAAGAGCTAACGGGGCGACCAGGAAACAAAGGAGAAACAGGTCTCCAGATTGGCTTCTTGTGGTCATCGGGCTTGGCCTTATCCTGTTCATCCTCAGGCTTCTC
>NW_027154431.1:2112-50933 GCF_002600585.1 Cystoisospora suis
TTCTCATCCTCCTTATCCTGTTCCTCCTCAGGGTTCTCGTCTTCATCGTTACCGACTACATAGTCTTTCACTGTTCCGCTCGCATCTTTGATCTTTTCTCCAGCCGCGCTCATAGTATCTTTCACCCCTTCCTTGAGATCATCCGCTTTTTCACGAGCCTGTTCTAGCAAACCCGGAGATTCGTCATCGCCTTCTTCCTTGTCCTTACCGTCTTCCTCTTGCAGAAGCCGTTGTTCTGAAGGTGTGTCAACTTGCAAGTGTCTGTCCTCGAGTTCGGAAGAAACTGGTCCAAGGACGACAGCAAGTGTACCGAGGAAGACGAGGAAGGAAAGGCTGACACGCCCCCCGAAACATTTTGGGAGACCCATTATGACGAGTAAAATCTGACCGGCAACAGGCGACTGATCTTAAACAAAAGGGCGAAGCAGGTTTCACGCAGCAACGAACAAAAAAAAAGTAAGTGGTCAGATGATACTTCACCTGATTGTGTATTCGTGTCGAAGCCGACCGCTCTGCTCGAACGGTGCAATCTTGTTGCGGTTCCACTCTGTAGCTAGCTAGATCTGCAGCATCAGCTCGAGGCCCTGCACCGGTGGTCTGCGATGGAAACCGCAGCTGAAAACTTGGGCAGCTCGAGAAGTTACCTAAACGCGAACGGAGTCACCACGCAGAGAAGGCGCTATTCTGTGCCTCATCACGTGGGTGAGTGGCTTTATTCAACGGGGGGCACCTCTTCCATCGATACTTTCCATTCGGTACGTATTGGCACCAAGGGCCCCTTGCGGCCTCTTCCCTTAGCACGTCCTTATCTGGTCTGCTCTCTGATCGCCGCTGTATACTGTCCTTGACGAAATTGTCCGTGAGGACTTCCGCCAGCCAGGTCGGATCTTCTCGGTTTCAACTAAAAAGGTAGTATGTTCCTCGTGGTTGTCCTGCGTACTGTTTCCTCGATAGCTAGTATCACGGCGCTGAAAGAGAAGCCAATCGACCGAAAAGCTTTCGGGCTTGCGGATGCCGCTGTGCCACGACACAGGGCGCATCCCACTGGCTCTTTGGCGCGAGAGTCCGTGGAAAGTGGACTGTGTCAGTCCCACATTCTTCCTGTACTGAGCCCTGCCATAGCACGCACCAGGCAGCGACCCTGAACCCCAGACATCCTTCTCGACTGCAAAACTGCACCGTGCTTTTGCGGTTCCCCAGTCGATACTGGTAAGGCCTGTGCGGGAGCTTGGAACGCTCTTTCTCTGTGAGTGCCCACTCCACTTGACGAGTGCTAACCGTGTCATCACGTTCCGATTCATCGAACGTCCGGCAGTCTTACGGACACTTCCGATCTTCGTTGGTAGAACAGATAGCAAGAACTGGTGCTGGGTGCTGCGTCGGGTAAGCTGCTTCGTCGTCGGCGCACGCAGGACAGGGGTGGCAATGTTTCTCCCTCCTCCGGGGGTGCAGTTGCACAATTGCATCAGTACCGCGGAACAAAACCGTATTTCTGGGCTATCGCCGGCAAATGGTGGAGTTTGCAGGTATCTCAGCACTCGTCCTATATACCTATGGGGAAACAGCACAGCCTCAGAATACCAGGAAGGATAAATCCTGGTAGGTTCCTGTACTTTCTGGAGAGAAGAAAGCGAGCTGAACGCTGAGGTTTTTACAGGCACAAGAGACACGCGGACTAACGAACACGCGGCTCCATGTGGGAAGGACTAAGTCGCAGCAGGTTACGTCGACGGTTTGAGCTCCTCAAACCCTGCCTAACGACTTTCCCCCAGGAACCTGAGAACGCGCGCCTTCGTCGGCGGAATTCAGTCCGCGGAACGCGCGTGACGTCTCTACAAGCTCTTTTGCACCCTCGACAACCACTTTTTGTCGTTCTCCGATGTTTGTTGGGTCTTTCTGTTTCTCGTGAGAAGTCTTTCTTTCTTCGGCGGTGTACCAACCTACAGCTGGGGCCCGTTTCAGCGACTAAAATGCCTCCGTCTGCTGGTGCTTCCTTTCTCGTCATGATGGTTCATCACGATCGACGAGGTCAAAAACTTCGAGCAGTCACCTCGGACGGGGACTGCCGTCTCCGCAGACAGGTCGTTCTGTTTACTTTTATCTTCTCGGTAATGTGGTTGTCCTGTGCTGTCGGAGTTAGCGGAGTTGCGTCTGACCCAGTTCAGGATCCTGATGCAGGTGACCTCGCCACGACGACTTCGGGCCCCGGTGAGCCACGTAACATTCTTCAAGCGGGTTCTGAGTCTCTCGACGCCAGCGGGGGGACCAATCGCACAGCCGGGACGGTTGAGCTTGAAGAAGTGCCGCACAGTCCGGCTAGACTGTACTCTGACCAACGCCGTGGCGATCCTGCCATTTCGGACCATGCCGCTGTAAATTTGCGTGGTACTGGCCGTCGCACGGGAGATCAGCTTCACACAGGTCCGGAGGTGCAAGTGGCCGACAAGCTACGGCTGCTCGACTCCGCGAAACCGCGTCAGATGCAGCACCCGATCGGGTCGATGCGACAGTCAGTTTCAAGCGCGGGAATCAACCAAGGCTCGGGGGTGTCCGCGCTGCACCAAAGAGCTGCGATTCTCCAGCACTCGAATAATCCCCGGACAAACTTCTTGCCGGGCATGGTTGGTGTTGTGCAGGTGGACCCCGAGTCAGTTCAGCATCCTGCCGGGATGGGCCGGCTCGACATGTATCGAGGCAATCAGTTCGACTGGCTTTCCGGTCTTCCTAATATTGGCATATACTGATATTCCCGTGGAGAATCTTTTCGTCCCTGCGTTTTTGTGCCTGTCGGCTTTATTGGGCTCTCAACCGGGAAGGGTAGTGCGTTTTTTAGCAAACCCGTGTGTGTGACCTGTGTCTTTTCTTCGCCAGAGCGGTAGTGACACTCGCTCGGTGTCGTCTTGAGCGAAATGAGAGCCACCGTTGATGCTATCCGGCGTTCTGCAACTTAGAGAGACAGCCGTTGTAGAAGAGTACGGACGGATTTTCTATCAGCGGCGTCGCGTCACATTGTTCGCACTCTTTCTAACGGAAACCTGCCTATCCACGTTCTTTTGCAGCGCCTTTGTCGAAATAGCCCGACACGACCGAATTGCCCAAGGTACTAGCGGTGGCCGCTGGTAGACGCTAACCTGAAAGCATTTCGTGAACACGCAGGGATACGCGGCGCCAGTTTCATGTGGGTTTTCTGCCGGTGCCCCGCCCTAGCGTGACAGAGAACCCTGGGGTGCCTGACGCTGGCGGATCCCGTCGTTTTCTTTGTGGCGATTATTATGCATACGTAACAGCTCGAAATTCTGAGCACAGGAAACTCTACACTGATCTCTGTTATCCACGGGGCTGCTTGGGGGCGAAACAGAGGCTCCAGTTGCAACCAGAAGCTCACTTCCTCGGGTACGTTTACACGGATCCGAAGCGGGCCGCAACCCGTGACGCTGATCCAGCCGAGGCCACAAATCACAATGTCTGCGGCGGTTTCCTGCCATCCCCGGCCTCCCACCTGTGTTCACAAACACCAACGGGAACACTCTGGACAACCCGAATTCTCTAACAGTCTCACCAGGTCAATCGCCGGCCTCTAAGGGAATGTTTTCTTCGGGGCTTCCGCAGGTTGGCTAAGCAAGTGCGTTGAGTGGGGTAATCTGCTCCCGTCGTTAGTCGGCTGATGTTTTCCCCCTGCCCCTTTGATCCAGTCTCCACTGATGGGTAGCGAGACCAAGGGGGGGGGGGCCCACTGGTTTACGTACCTCATTGGTTGCGCACAGTGTTACGTTAGGAGGTTTCCACGCGCTTCGAAACCGCTTCTCTGAGCGCGCGCTGTTGCTGCTGGTCTCGGAGTGGAGCTTCAGTGGGGAAGCTGCATTTGCTCAGGACCCTTTAATTCATGCATACGACTACTGAGCACGTGTTCTTACTAGGACAGCCAACGGATGACGAGATGCTGGTTTACGTACTTTGGTTCCCGGCAGTGTTGCCTTACTCACCTCAAAGTCTATCGGGGCTAGCGGACTCAGAGCAGCAATTCTGTCAGGGGAGAATGGAGGGAAGAGACGCCTGTATCGAGAGGACAGAGGGGCACAGCTGTTACCGGCACTGCAGACTGCAACGGTGATGGGCAAAGCGGTGTCGGAGGGGCTCTCGACTGTTCCTCTCCCCACTACAGAGAAGCCGCAAAAAACAGACGCGGGTCGGCCTAGAAAGGCATGAGCGATAGTGCGCCACGTGCTCTTTGCTCCGAGGGCGGGGAGCTGCTAGCGCTCAGCACTGGCCACCCGTAAAAGCGCGTGAAGATATCAGGCGGCAGGTCTACAGTGCTCTTCAACTGAATTTCCCTCTTGGTAGTCTACCAACTGACCTTCTCTGCAGTGCCAGCCTCTCTTCGTGAGCGCTTTGGCTCTTGGTGAAAGGCCGGAGCAAGAGGGAACGACTGACGAAAAAGGAGAAAAAGCAGCGTTGACTGCTAACTAGTTCGATGCGCGCCAGTCCCCCCAACCAGACCCCATGACCTTCAGCGATACTAGCTGATGACAGGTGGAGGGCGGCAGTGGGCAGCGAGGCTTGAAGCTCTTCCTGAGACAAAAACGAGAACGACATACGGGTAAATAACACTGGACACTATTCTAAAAAGGCCTGGGTGTTGACGAAGAGCCTTCCCCTGACTTAGCTTACTAACTCCCCCAGCGCCTCGGGGCGTAGTGCCTGGGACAAGTTGCAAGATACTACGTGGGACGATGACCATACACTTCAGAAATACGTTTCCAGCGTGCATTGCAAACTAAAGGAAACAAAAAGATAAAGAGATCCGTCCCAGGTATTCGTCTCAGTTGCACCGCTATCTTGACCCAACAGGCCCATACCGGTCTACATACACAATGAAGCACGGGATGCTTGTGACGCGTGATACACACGTGAAGTCTGCGTGCACGCTGATACCTAGCAAGTGGCAAAATGCTCCCTGTCACGACGATGCCCTGCCACCTCGGACACGCGCCAGCCTTAAGCTGCTCCGATTGAGTGTAAGCTCTTTGATCTACCAAGGTTCCTAGCCCTCTGTCCTGGTTGTACGGAGATATCTATGTGATCGCTTTGCTAACTTGCGTTAGGAGAGTCGAGTAGTTGCCTTTAAGAAAGATTCCAGGCGTGTCGATGATCTTCCAGGACTTATTGACGGAGAGAGGAATGAAATCTAAAGTCGTCCCAGGCAAAGGACACGCCGCTGCTGCTGCTTTGGCTCCTTTCAGCCGTGGCTTTCTCTGATGCAGCAACACAACACTTTCAGATCAAACATGCTGGCACTTGATCTCGGAGGCTGCACACGCCAAGCGGGGTTTTGTTCAAGTTGGAGGGTAGGAGAACACGGGGGAATCCGCGGAAACAGGAAGAGGCGAGGCAGTTCGCAGAAGAGTCAGGGACAGCTTTCGTGACCAAGCTAGCTTTACTGTGTTTGGAAGTGGGCTCAGATAACAGGCACTCACCAGCAGAGATGTCCACAGCGATGGCGAATACTGGCGGGAAATAACAAAAGAACCATTTACTACTCTCAGGCTTGGTGAAGGACGACACTTCTCACGCATGGGCTTTAGTGTCGCTGTATCTCTCGTCTCCTTGTCTGCACCTCTTCCTTTGACGCAGAGGAAATGTGTGTCAGTCATCGCAGTGTATGCCTACGTGCTACAAAAACAAGTTTTTCACCTCCGCTTCTTCATTGACGTAAACTGCTTAGATTCCCCGTCTTCAATGGCTATCAACAAATGGTCTCACGCGGCCACTTCGTCCCCGTGTCCGGGTCCCCGGGTTGGGGGACTGGGACACCGGGAGACTTACAGCAGCACAGGCATTCCCGGGTCCATCTGCTTGTGCGCCGTCTCTCTTTCCATGCTCTTCCCTCTCATGGGAGTGAGCTTTCGCTAGAATCTTATTAAGAAAAGACGACTTTCCCGCATTAGCCGCACCAATCATGTACACAGGTCGACGACGCCTTGAAGCTTCTTTTCCTAGCTCATTGATCAAATGCGTCAAACCGGCGCCGGACTTATTGCTGATCTGAGAGAGTCGGGAAAAAGAACGAAAGGTTGATACAATACGCTATTACGTGGCTATACAGAGATAGGACCATACAAGCCTGTACTGGATTATGAGAAGAAAGAAACTCCTACAGCATACGCGAAATGAAAGCTGGCGACCGCGGCGAAGAAACCAGCTTACGAGTGACCACATCAAGGAAGACACTGTCTTGAGTAGACCATGCGCCCCAGACGGCGACGAGAAGGGTTAGAAAACTTCTGTTTTCTGGAGTGTGTGCTTATATATAGACGTTTTAGAGGCACGCAGATACTTGTGTGTGCGAGGGATTTGAAGTGTATGTGAGAACGACTTACTAGTATGGGTCAAGGAGAGAAATGCATAATCTACGAGGACGTTCGAAGTTGAAAGCAGAGTGCAGGCACTGTTGTTCACTCACCCACAGCCTCTTGTTATAGAGGACTCGCACTATGTTCGGAAATCAGAGGCCTACCGAACGACAACAACCGGGGCGAACCCTTCAAAGATAGAGTATTGTGTGGTTGCGTCGAGCGACTCGTTTTTTCTTTCTCCTGTCAAAACGCACTTTAGGAAGCAGATCTCCAGGCAGTAATCTACGACGCCGGACGCTAGTTGTATGTCTGATCTAGAACAATCGAACTTGCTTCGGATCAAGAAATGACGTGCTGCTAACCACAGAAAGAAACACCTTCGTGAACTGCCTTTCTCATTTGTCTGTCCCACTCCACTGTAGTAGGACACAGGTCCTCCACAACATCCAAAGCTTTGCCTTCATAAGACGGGGACACTATCCGAATGGGTGACGCCAGTACTTGGACGTGCTGGGGTACTTGAGGTTGTTTCACCGATGGGGCGTGACACGCATGTGTACTAAACCCTGAAGCAGGGGTGAGAGGCTACCTTATAACTGGCTGTCTCGGTTTGAAGGTCGGCTCACCATGAATACATTTTTGACGGAGAAATCTTTCAGTTTGTATGCGCTTGAGATCATCCGGTAGACATAGTTTCTGGCTACACCGCTGTTAGTTACACAACGGGTTCGGAAGCCCTCAGCTTTGGAATCGAAGGGAGCATCAGGCCTTCGAAGACTACCAGGAAGCAAGTCGCACTTTGTGACGGCCACATATAAGGGATTGACGCGGACTAGCTCCGGAAGTGCTGGAAGAAGCTCAAGAGACGTCAAGTCAAGTACTAGGAGAAAAATACACCTGTGCTCAAAGGAGAAAAGAAAGAGATGTCTCCTTGACAAGCATGACTAGATCAACCTGTACACAGGTTTACATGTATCCTTCCTCTATATGAAGAGACGACTTCACTGGGACATATGAGCTGTGAACCAGCGCACACAAGCCGCCAGTAGTGCATATGTACGCACGCCTTCGCCCCGCGCTCGTAGTGAGTACACTGACTGGTCATGGAGACACGCGAGACAAGCTCGTCTGCTCACAGGGTGTCTGTACCGTATGATATCACACGAGAATACAAAGGCTCTCTTAAGAAGAAAGGATCGAAACTATCAGGCCACTTCCATGACAACCTCTCCTCCTTTCACTGCTGTCTCCATACGATGCGCCATTTGAGTTATCTTCTAGAGAAGAACCCGTCTGCACTCAAGTATGCAGCTCAGAAGAAAGTTCCTAATAGATAGTCCTGTCTGATAAGATTACCGGTGGTATAATAGTCTAGAACATAAGACTACTAGCACCCGAATAGAAAGTTTATATACCTTTATTGTGCACGAGGGAATGCTACGCGGACTAAGAGGATTACCTCTTAGAGAAAAGTGTGACAAAGTACCCAGTCATACCTCTCTTGTCCTGAGTCACTCTACAGTAGACACTCCCAGGATGAGCTATGCAGCACTTCAACTGAGAACCCACCACGCATGTGTACACCAGTTCGCCGGTATTGTGTTCGTGTAGACGCTGTAGTGTAAATGCGCTACCGCCTCTCTTTCAAGAAGACATCTACAAGACGTCAAGCGTCTCCATTCCCCTGTCTCTATCAACAGACACCGCCTTCTGTACGAATGTCTCCGCCCTCCTGTGCTGGGGTCTGTACACTCGCATTCGAGCCTGGGTGTGACAAAGGCCGGGAACGTGCGGACAGTCGGCGGAAAGACATTTCTCTTTGTTTACTTTACCTCTTAGTCCTCAGAGATGCAATAAGCTGCTTGAAGCGGTCCGGATGGAACAGCTTCTCGTCTCCAGAGAATTTGACCCGAAGGCGCTCGTCTATCTTTTTGCCGGCACGAATCGCGTGACACCTCTGGCACAACACCTGAGCGTTCTCTAAACACAAAACTCTAGAGAAATCAGCCTCCCTGCCGTGTTTCCACTTCGCATCAAACTGTGCTCTTGGACCAGATACTCTACTACGGGGTAGACAATAGAGAGCGGACGGTGTTGGTCACAACACCTCCAAAGGAGCCGCGGTGCGTCCTTGCAACTAGCAGGAAAGCGTTGAATCACTTTCAGATAGCGCGGCTGTGAGTTGTTGTCTTAGATACTTCCTCCAGAACTCAGGCTCGATACTCATGGACCTCTTGTGACGCGACATGGAAGAGAATGGAAATGGTGGACCCACGCCCACACGCCGTTGAATAAGAAGGAACATACTCGAAATAAAATGGTCTGCGCCATGTGCCATAGTACACCTACAGAAGTTGGTGTGTGTCACCTGATGTAGCGACACAATTCCACATGCATCATCTAGCGCTAGGGACGCGAAGCTTGAAATACGGTAAAAAAGCGATACTGGCTGCATCCTACTTGCCAGGATGTTGTGAGTAACCAGTTGCCGCTGTCAAGCAAAACTACACCGGCGTGAAAATTACCTAAACCTGCCAGACCGACAACAGAGGTCTGTACACTCGAGCTCATCCACCTGGGGATAGACAGGCATGCGTTTCACCTACCTCATGAGAAAGGAAAGAAGAAAGAGAGGGAGGGACAAAAAGTTGAAAATACAGACAGTGAGAAAGCAATGGCACGGACAGGAGTTCTGAGGGGCCCCAGTTCCTCTTGAGAAAGAAATACCAACTCTCCCTCTAAACAGAAGTTGCCGGCCTTTTTCTGCCTGGTTTGGCTGAGCAAGAGACAGTCTAAGCTGGAGTTAGGTTGTGGAAGGCTTGCTAGGCATGAAGACATCTATCCTGTTACAAGAGCAGCGGTGGTGCTTTGTACCAGGATCTAGCACGGGACTTCAGTTCACAACTAGAAAACTAACTCAGTCACTCTTTAACATTTCGTGTACACGCTCGTACTGAAGGCGTTGTATGTCCTGCTTAAAGCATACCTGCTTTTGTTTGTTCTCGGCGGCAGTCTTCTCAGGTCTCTCGTCCTTCGTATCCTGTGGTACCTCAAGCAGAGGGGGAAGGTCAGTCAGCTCTGTCTCTGTCCCCAGGTCTCGCGGCAAGCCGTCAAGCGCCGCTGATTTCATGAGAGGATCTTTAGTGTTTTCTTCCTTCTCCTGTAGGTGCTCCGCATCACTGTCTATATCTCGTTGTCTGCCAGTCAGTGCTGGTAGGTTGTCAGCTCCATCAGGGGTCATTAACCTTTCCATCTTTTCGAAGTCCCCGGCTTCTATATCATCGAGGGTGCTGTCGTCAACTTCTCCTTCTCGTCCTACCTCCACTTTGCGACCTGATGCTTCCTCGTCGTCATCTTCATCGGTTGTGATATCTCCATTGTAGTCGCATGCGATCCGAAGTTTCTCGAACACCTCCTCCTCGCTTACACCTCCTGCCTTCGCTATGGCCTGGACAAACGTATTGAAGTCGACGCCGTCGGACCGACTGGCAAGCGCGACAACCTTGTCCATGTCGTCCCCGGTAGAAGCGAAAGCTCTTTCTGCTGCCTCCGGCTCACTCAAATCAACTGTTGTAGAGAACGGAGTCCCCGGGGAAGAAGCCGAAGAACACAGAGAAGCAGCAGAAAGACTACTGACGTCTGAGGGGTCTGTCGACTCCTCTTCTCCACACAGTCGAGGACTGACATATCCAGCTCCAAGAGGGTTCCGTGTCTGAGGAATGAATAAACTCAGACAAAAGCGGAGAGAAAAAGTCCAAGATATGAGCTCTTGAAACGAAGGACCACACGCACCCGCGACAGGCGAAACTGCAGGCAGTTCAAATGTTCTGTGCTGTCTCCGCAAACCCATGAAAAAAGGCTGTTAGTCACAAGAAAAGACGAGGACTATCCAGCGTCCCCAGACACGTATATCACCGCACTCCCTCGAAGCTTCAGCCAGGCTTATAAGGGCCTATGTGAACACGTTCCACGAGACAAGGGTGAGATTTTCAAGCTTTGGGTATGTATGTACTGTACTCAGAGAGGTGCATCTAATCCAGGTACATAGGCGCACTAGAGCTCATACCGCCAGACACAAACAAGGCAGGTTACGGGCATGGGTACCCCACTCCACAAAGTAGAGGAGAGAAGAAAACACCTTCGTCTGGTCGTCTTGACCAGTGAAGTTCAGGTGTTAGGCCGTATAGATCATGAGGTCTCCTTTGTTTGGACGGACGTTTCCACCGGGGCTCTGTCCCTCGAGTAAGAAGTGGCCGAGGAGCTGCGGAAGTGAAGCCGCGTCTGGCTGAGCTCAGTCCGTATATGCGTGTGGAAAATAGGCTTGCCGCAGTGTATTAGCTGAGGCGCCAAATGAAAACAAGCATGTGACGGTATACGAAAGCACGGCCGAGATGGGAGTTGATTGCCTCTCGACAGTATGTTGTCCTTATACCTGGAAAGCGGCTCCACACCCCGGGCAGCAGTTCTTCTTGACGCAGAGCTCTGCTGTCTGCACGTACATCTCGGGAACGGTGTCTCCCCGTTTTTTCTCCTTGGCCGTCTTGAAGAATCTATCGGGATTCGATCTGTTTGGAAGTAACAGGCACGAAAGTCTCTTGGAAGAAAGCAGGTACACTTTCTTCAGAAGGCGTCGTATAAGAAGAGAATGCAACAGTGAGCCTGAATAGCTGCGGGAACTGCAGTATGCACGAGGATTAGAGGAAATAACTCCAATCATGAATAGGGAACATGAAGTCAGGCCGCCTGTCTTCCCTGACGACAAGGCTCCGAACCCACCTTAGCGCCGTACACCTGATCTTACCTAATCCACCTGGTATACAAGGGTGAATAGACAAGCACGGTGGAAGAAGCTCGAAAGGAACCTTCACATCCTACTCATGTGTCATTCAAGGGAGAATAGCAGGTATCGGCATATCTATCCAAGGGATCGCCGGTGTCTGCCGAGTGTCGCAGAGAGTGGCCGGCCAACTCACACCTAAACCTCGTGCACGTTATCTCTCCTTACACTCTACGTACAGTTCAGGCGAGTCAGGATTATATATCATACATGGGCTTACGCCGATACGTAAAACTCTAGTGATAGTAGTAGCACTCGTGGCCTAACTGTCATACAGGAATGACTACTACAGAGCTGCTTTCTGGACCGCTTAAGTGGCTAGGTATAGAGACCTACAACCGTAGTTCTTCTAAGCGCTCTCGCTCTTCTTCTTCATGAGTTAGTCTTTCAAGCTCGTCTATTGTATCATCATCTGCCTTGCTGTTTTTGAATCTCTCATCTTCAACACGGGCCCGCCTGATTCCTGTCCGGTGGTCAAAGCGTTCTATATCACTTTGCTTCTTTGCTTGAGATCGTGAGCTCGGAGAAATGAATTGATGTAGCTCCATTCCTGTCTCTGTTGCACCTCGTTCATTGAAAAGTGATGCTTGCTCGAGGACCTTATCTCGCAACTTCGAATACCATTCTTCATCTCCATCTTTCGCTTCCTCATCCAACTCCGCAAGAGCTGTCATAAGCTTCTTCCGTCGCTCTTCAGCCTCACTTGCTATACTTCCCTTCTCCTCTCTTAACCCATCTCCCGGCTCTTTCATATCAGGTTGCCAGTCACTCGTCTCGCTCACCCCGCGTCCTCTTTCTCCTGTATCTGCTCCGTCGTGGCCCTCACCCTTCTTTCTTCGTCGTTTCTTCTTCCTTGGAGAGGAAGCGACATCAGAGAGGAAGTTGGGTGCATGAGCAGCCCCGAGAAAATTCATCCCCATAGGCCTCTCTGGCTTCCCTTCGGGTACTCTACAGAGAAAGTCAGATAGTAGGCTTGATTTCTCCCCCCCTGCTGCCATAGAAACCTGAGGACGCAAGCATTGCCGTCTTGACGATAGAGGAAGAAAGTCTGAAGGCGAGGTCAATAAACAGTCTCTTTCAGATTCCTTCTTATTCCGGAGAAATCGGATTCTCCGGTTCTCCGGAGAAAAGAATAACGTCGTTATCCTTCGTACAGACCTTCTTCGGTGAAGGCCCGAAGTGTCTACCGGCCTACATATACCCTTGTTCAGACATGTTGAATACATGCGATCTCCTACTACTTCCTCGCCTCTTCCTTTAAAGGAGGGCCAAAGAAAAGGTAAGGGGAGACCCCGGTGGCGCTGGGCTTTGTAAACAGGATTAGTAGTAATAGCCGAATATATCAAAGATCCTGAGGAACTCTCATCCTGCTGAAGGACACAAGGTAGCTGATGTCCAGCTGTCAATACACCCGAGGGACAATAGGGGTGCGCACGCGTACCCGACAAAAGAGAGGTAAAGGAAGGAGACAGAGGGGACAAGAATGTCGAAGACAGCGGGAGACCGAAACCCCATGCCTGAGATCTCAAACCTCTACGAGAAAATGAGGATATTGAAAGTGATAGGAAGGAGGGTGGAAGAAAAGACGGATTTGTGGAAGGATATGAAACTGAAGAAACGTGATTCCCCGACAGAGGGAGAAGACACGGTAACGAAGTGGAGCTGAGAGATAAGGAAGGGGGGACTACAGAAGACAAGGGAAGAGCCGTGAAAGAAAACGATCGAACAATTGCAGAGACTGGATCCGATGCTATGTTAGGGGTACATAGTGTACCTTGGGCGTGCAAAGAGTACCAAGGAAAGGAGAGAAACAGAAAGGAGAGTAAGAGAAGTAAGAGATAGTCACACATGAAGGAAGGACAGAGATGAGAACAGGATTGCGGAAGATGTTTCAAACCCATTGGCTTGGCGTTGAAGGAAAGAAAGATAAAAAGAGGGCAAGGGGAAGGAAAGAAGTCATCTAGAATAGTCGTCTCGAAGTGTCTTTCTCGTCTCTACAGGACTCCCGAGAAAACAGCTTGAGAGGAGGAAAACCAGCAGAGAATGCAAAGAAACTCGTAGGTAGAAGCAGAAGAGTGAAGCCATCTTTGTCTGCGAGGCTCAGGGTTTGGATTCAGACATCGGGGGCTTCACTCCTCTTGAATCGAAGCTTATGATTGAAATGAGAACCCTGGACGTGCTGGTAGTAGTCGAAGAAGAGAAAGAGCATCGAGAGATGCAGGAAGGCGATTAATAGAAAGGAAGATGAAGAAGAAGAAAAACCCGCTCAAGCCAAATAGATGTGAGGGAGATGGATAGTCTGAGCATCCTTTCAAGGAAAGAAAAGCACGACGAGGAGCTGCCATCGAATTCCAACAATAGCAGACGTCAGACATGAGACAGAAGGAAGAGACAAGGGAAAGGAAGGAAGAGGAAAGAAATCGAACTGACGGTGTAAGGAGTGTGTTTCTCTCCCGCAAATCGAAGAACGAAGAAGAAAAAGAAAACCTTCGGTCTTTTTGTTGGCGAAACCTAGCACCAAGAGGCAAAGAATCAGTCCCAACCTGCACGAAGAATTCTCTAGACATGTAAAGCGGCAGCGCATCTCTGATATGTTAGAAAGAAGAACAGCAAGAGATTTTTGTCTTAAGGGGACTCTCTGCAGATGTAGAAAGACGGGAAGACAAAGACGGTGGTGACCTACTGACCGAGAATTGCCCCTCGCCATGTATACCGCAAAGAGAGTCTTCAGAAAGGTATGTACGTCTTCGTGTACATATATATATATATATATATATAGCCATATCCATACATGTATATACATATATATATATACAAATTTAGATGTATGGATACCCACGCATATGTCACCTGCCAAGCTGAAATAGAAGGCTGTCCTTTACCGAGGAAAGAACTTCAAGACAGGCTGGTGTTACAAGTACTCGAATTGACGCACACCTCTTCTTAAAAGAGGCAGAAGAAGGCAAAGACTGATAGCAAGAAATCCTTTTGTCATCGGTTGATACACTTCAAGACAGACATACAGTATCAGCAGTAACACTTAGATAGATCAATCTTGCAGCAGTCGTGTATCAAAGGCTCTCTGTCAAGAGGCTAAAAGAACCATGACAAGGAAAGGAAGACGGGCATGATGAAAACGGTGGAGGAATAATGACTGCCGCTATATCATGATAGACAAGAGGCAGGGGGGATGTGATGGGAGCACACACACTGTGCGAGCAAAAGAATAGAATTGCAAAACAGAGTCGTGGCCGCATAAGTCCAGGCCATCTGAAGAAATTTTAGACCAAGTCGACAAGACACGCCTACCAAGAAGTTCTAGAGTTCCTCAACGAGACAGAAAGGGTTTAGCATTTATCGTGCGGAGAGTCATCGAGGACTCATTGGACAGCAGGTGACAAAAGTGCTGGCCCGATAAGGTAGAGCTGACAGAGAGCCAGTTCTTTTCATGTACCGCGACAGGCTTCGAAAACGTGTGTTTGTATCTTCGTGTGAAAAAGAAGACGGAGCCGAACGCCCCCGGCTACGAGGCAAGATGCAGCAGGTAGTAACACTTACCATGGAAGCCGTGAGGACGACAGGAGCAAGAAGACAAGCCTATGTAGTAGTATATCTAGCACTGCAGTAAACACGTCGGCGTAGGGTCCCCTGTGCTTCTGCAAGGAGACGTCAGCAGTGGATGACTGGGGCTGCTTCTGCATGCAAACAATCGAGGTGTGTACGGTAAATCCTTCCTCATCAAAGACTTGGTTCACACGTGCTTTGCTCCGCCTAACATGTTGACGCTATGAAGCCCACCAGGTCAGTTCGGCTCGCTTTTTTAATGGACATTTTCTTCTACTCGCAAAACTGCATCTGTAGTTCTAGAAGCGGGGGAGCGACTGGGCCGGCTGTTCGTGTCGTCGCGGGACACCCCCTTTGTCGTCCCGTGCATGTGTCGAGCCATCGAACTCGCTCAATAGCGAGACACCGGTGGGCGGAGAGCGGAGCGAGAGAGCCCGTGTCCGAGTCGGCTTAGCCTCCGAAAGCAAATTTGAGATTCTATCATGAGAGTTGGCTACACGATATCCCCCGGCAGCAGCAAGATTCCAGTCACCGTTTAGCCGGAAGACGTCCTCTTCGGTTATAAATCTGGTAGCGAAAACGGCCGCGGCAATCCACGGCGAGGGCGGTGACTTCGACTTCACGACCTTCACCTATGCTACAAATGTATATAGGTTCTTCTCAGGCCGTACCTCTCTTGTTGACTTTTATACTGGAGAAGCAGCGGTGCCCACAGGAAGCAACTGCGAAGTCGTTAATCTCTTACCGTGTGGTGACTAGAGTCCAGACGAGGAAACCGATCACAAAATCCCAGCGGGCGAGTAAGGGGCAGTCTTGCTCACAAACTAGTACCCGAGGGAGGCACTGTGCCTCTCCAGCCTGACCAAAGTGCAGTTTCTTTCGTATAGCCTCGATCGGGGGCGGGGGCCTATGTGATTTATCTGGGAAGATTTGCTGTGTTCACAGAAATAGCCCAGCTGCAAGGATCCTTCGAGCCACAAGTCTAGTGGCAGCCCGACAATTTGGTAGTAATGTGTTGCTTTTCTGGTCAAGGTGCATGGGGAACGTTTCCGTTCCTGGCAATTCTTCGCGTACTCTACGAACATTCATCATCCGAAGTGAAGTAAAAGTGTCGGCAGTCTCTTTCTGATCGGTTCACACTCAGCTCACCTATGTAGCTTCCTCAGACGCCGTTGACGCAACTACGGGCGTCGGCACCTACGCGGACGGCTGCGCAGAGTTCCGCAGAATGGACCGCACTCCCACACTCAAACCGGGGCCGTATACCGGAGAGATAGCGTAGCAGTTTCCGGGTCGCACCAGATAACGATTGTGAGCTGATAGTCACTGGCAGGAGAAAGAGACGTGTCTGAGGGATCGGAGCATGATGACCCAGTTCCGAAAACGACTCAGGAAGGACGTTGCAGCTGGAGTTTGCGTACGCCCTTGATTCACATGCATGCATGGGAGTAGACACAGACTGGCATGCATATATAGATATATACATGCCGGTCTGTGCCATGCAAGCCGTGCAGCATCATCGTGACAGGACAGACACCTCTTGTCTGTGTGAGACGAACAACTGGGTGAGCTCCCCGTGAAGACGTCAGACGACACCGCTGCAAACCAGTTCTTATGTGTCCTCTAGTCTTCTTATACTTGAAGCCTACACAAACTCGCTAAATTTCCGTTTGCTAGGAGAAGGCTCTACTGTTGACTACGAGGACGAGAACCATGAGAGGAGCGAGGTATTTTGTCTCATAGGGACGCTTCCTTCGCTGAACAGAGGTATCTCGCCACCCCGCTCACCATCACGTCACAAGATACCGCGAAAAGTCCCGAGCGATTAACGTCAAGTTCTTATACTCAAAAATTATGGAGATTCCCTGCAATGGCCTCGGTAGGTGAGAAGAGAGGAGAACTCAAGATACACTTTTTTTCGCCAGTGAGAAGGAAAGGCTCTACGCACAAATTCAGATCACACGACCGACAAGAGCACACATGATGCAGGGTCATTCCACAAGCAGAACGTCCATGAATACCGTACGAAAAAACTGATCTGAGAAATACCTCCTCACTCAACTCATTCCGTTCCTCTCCCTCCTCCGAGTTAACACATGCTCTGCCTTACAAGAGACATGGGAAAAACGTCATCTCTCTTCCGAGACTTCATCTGCAGGACGTGAGTAAATAGACCGAGAAGATGATCCACACGTGAATAGTACAAGTGTAAGAGACTGGATCGCCCCTGGAATCACGCCAGAAACTGATTGCCACGGTATCCTACTCTAGTGAAAACGTCAAGAGAAGTAAAGTGCTGATCTCTCCCCAGCACTTCTGTGCGTCCCTTCATCCTATTTTTCGTATTCTATCTATCAGACCTCTCACTTCCTTCACCGTAATCCCATGCGGGAGACAGACAATTGAAGTAGTTCCCCGAGAAAGCCGTCTCTCTTCGCCAAAACACAAGAAAAGAAGCTTCTCCCTCTTAACAAGAATGCATAGAGAACCGAGATGCTAGGAAACGCCTCTTCGCCCTGATCCTCTCTTTGCTTCTCCCCGAAGATACTTCTTTCCTGCGTGAACTCATGAACCTAAGCTAACCGCGAACGGACGCGATACCACGAGTAACCGCCGTCTCTCTAGTGAAATCCTCCTCCCCATACAACAGAATCAGACGATCGGCCTGTCGAGCTCCCTTGCTACACAACAGTATTTTATCTCTCTTCACCCACTTTCTCCTTAATAGATGAGAGTTAGGAAAAAACATCCCGACCCGAAGTCAGTCTACCGGCTTACCACACTAGGAAAGTCAAAACACCCAGCTGATCAGCCCGCATGAATCACCTATACAACGGCACTATACATAGCCTTCTACGAGATGCCGAAAAGAAAGAAACCGATACCCATCCACCAACACTACGGGTGTCCTGCGTTCACTATAGCTCTTTAACAGAATGCTTTCATCCATGTCAACGAACAAGCATGACGACGAGAACCAACCGTGCGGCGCCACATAGCTACTCCACAGTCAGGAATCCTTTTCATCTTCCCTTGAGGAGCCTCCAGTTCGTTCACAGAGATCTGCGGTCCCAGAGATCAGCTAGACTCGGGCACAACAGTCTTCAGCATCGTCCCCGGGGAGACAAAGAAAGGCTTCGACTATCTCTAGCTAAAGTAGGCAGCCGCGGTCTTGTACCAACATCTACTACTAATGCGTGCCCGCCACATTCGCCGCTTATGGACAACGAACAATACAAAAGTAGCAGAGGCGACTCATGTCTAACTCTGTACCTCTACCTGGACCCAGGCCACCAGGTGACCGCTCTCGGGGGCAGCTCCATGGCATCACCACACCGAAGGGTCTCTACAAATCAACAGCGATGCTCAGGCTCTCAAGACGGACTAACCGGGACAGTGAACGGAGAGATTCATAGAAGGCATGTGGAGATCACACGCGACGGATTCTCCGGTGATCGATCTATCAAAAAAGAAAAACTCTTTCTTCTCTCTTGAAACAACACGATTTCTTGACATTTCAAAAAACCAAGAACACAACCACACTTCGATCAAGTGTCCATCCTCGGGCGCATGAAAATATTCCCTTTGTAAGCTATCTGTGTAGTAGTCACACAGGAGACACCTGTTAGTTCAAGGACCCACTGAAAATCTGTAGACGTACACCAATGCTTCAGTCTTCAGGGTAACTTCTACATCTTTTCTCTCCCTGCTACACATGATAGCGTGAACCTCCGACGGTATGCGATGTACCCACATCCGTCCGCACCATCATAACGCCTCTTCTATCGTCATCAACTCCCCTTGTATCTCCGGCGTAATAGTAGCTAGACGTGCCAGAGGCCCCTTCCCCTCGCATATAACCCGGGAGCAACTGTTGTGCGACACCTGAAGTAGTGCTGGTAGGCTTAGGTTGGCTAGGCATTGAGTACAACTGCTGCCCTGGGCGCATATGTTGAGGCAAAGGTGACCCTGGAAGTAGTAGTAAAGGCACGGCGGGAGCACTTGATTGATAGGGTGTACCCGGACCTGCTTCCTCATCGGGGCTTGGCATGCATTGTGAAAGTCCGGGCACTGCAGATAACTCAGGATTTCCATCTGCATCAGTGGGGACAATCGACGGTAGGTTGAAGAGTGAGAAGAAAGCGCCCTGTAGTCTCAATCCTACTGCACTGTACTGGATCGAGAAATAGACCATAAGGGTGTGGATAATAGAAAGAACCAGGAGGAGAGCGCATATGGCGCCGCAGCATGTCGATACACGTGGTAAGAACGGCTGCATGCGGGAAAGAGCCTCGGGCGATCCGAACGGAGCCCATGTTGTAGGGCCTGCCGTCCCAGGGTCAAGAGAGGAGAAGAAGGAAAGAGTCGCCGTGACAGCACATGAAAAGATACAGACGGTAATTCCAATGCGGACTGAGCTCAGCCACCGCTCCTGCAATACGGTGCAAGACACATAGAAAACATCGGAAGAAACTATCAAAAAGGTTTCCGACGGATGTATGATTGAACAGATGAGAACCTCACAGATGCCTCCAAAAGACACCGAAAAGACATCAACGAAACGGGGGTTGTCTTGAATGCGGAACATGGCGCCCTGAATCGTGAGAGAGACGCCGTAGCTGTCTGCCAGAAAGACTTCACAAGGGTTTGCGCCCACCTCCTCCTCTCATATTTACTGAGTTATAGAGTATTACTGCAACTCGTCTCTCAGGATACAAGGACTGCATGCTCTTGTGCACAGATCAGTGAACACACCATATCTGCTTACTTACATAGTCCGACTGACTGCGGCGTCAAGCTTCGACTACTCCTTTCATTGCGCGCACGTATTCCACGTCACAGGTACTCTCCCCCGGGGGACAGTAAGAAGTACATCACTGTAGTACTATGTCCGGACTGATATACCAGGAATAGAACAGTACACACGCAAACATCTACGTACGAAGGCAAAGGAAAAGAAAGCAGACAAAGAAGGGTCTCAGCGTCATGTGGGCTTCCCCAGCCTGCATTCTGGAAGAGAGGAATGCGTTGGCAATCAGGAAATCCCGTGAAGGTGAAAGCCTACCTCAGGGCACATGATACCACAGTATTTGCGGTAGTGCTTGATACAGCAGAAGACAACAAGAAGGGCCCCCAAAGTGAAGCATGGAAGAAAAGAGGGAGGTAAGAAGTAGATGAGCGAGGGGGGTGGAGTGGAAAAGGCCGACGCGGATGAAGGAAAAGGAAAGAAGGGGACAGAGATGGCGAAGGCCAAGGAGAAGAACGATACAATAGCAATCAAGGTCGAAGAAAAGTACGGCAAAAGGAGACCGTAAGCACAGCCACACATTGCCGCGGCGGCTAGAAGAGACACGAATGGGGCAACAGAAGAGACTTCAGGCACAGGACTATGAGAGAAGACTGAGAAGAAGCCTGAAGAGGGGGAGGCTCCCTTTAAGGATGATGACAAGAAGATCACTGAGATGCACTCAGCGATATGTTTGCAGATTTGCTGTTCCGAAAGAACAAAACCAAAGAGAACGAAAGCACCAAGAATGGCCATAACAATTTCCGGCACGATTTCAGTCAAGAGCGACGGTGTATAGACACCTTCCTGCGCCGCGAGAACCCTATTATTACGGTGGATCATACATAGGCGCATGTATGGAAGGGAGGTGACAGGCGCAAACAGAAGAATCAAGCAACTCAGGCAACCTCCAAGGAAAACAAGGCCGCTGCACAAAGACAGCTGAGGCAGATAAAAGTCAGCGGGAGAGGCGCTTGAAGTAGAGTGACCCTGCTCCCCAGTCCCGTAGGATTCACCCGGCTTCGTTGCCAGTTTGTTGCCAGAGACGAGCACAGCGCCTGCCTCACTCGTTCCTGAAAAGGGCGCTGTCAGGACAATTGAAGGCAGCTTTGTCAGATGACTGCTAAGTCCCAGCACACTACTGCTATCTGTTGTCTGCACGTAGACTTCCCTGCCAATGAGAAGGAGCGCGATGGCGTGCGTAATCAACAGGAGCTGCTGCGCTGCCGCGACCAGGATTCGCGGGCAGTGGCTCGAGCACGCTGCCGCTGCCTCCGCGGAGGAACGTGCAACAGGAATTGAAGCAGGAGGCCGATGCCTGGTTGTCTGGCGCGCCTGGTAGACTCCTCGGAATGGATGGGCTGCTACTTGAGTTCTCTGGCTTGTGGCACTATGGTAGGTCCGTGGAGCGCTCGGGGACCTGATATACGACTGTCCGCCACGCGAACTGGGAACGTGTGACTGTACCTCCATCGTGACCTTAGAATATCATCAATTCGATACTAGAAAGAAACTAGGTGATGGCAGACTCAAGCCAAAGGCCGCGCCGCACGCGTGGCAAGAAAACGAGAGAAGCGCGGGACTGGCTGTCGAAGTCGCTCGAACGATGCAACTCAAAACCGGTGCTGACCAAACACGGAGACTGCCGCTGAGGATTAAGAAAAAAACGTACAACTTCAATTTCCGAGGCGAGGACTAGTCCATCGGGCATGTCGACGTTGACCGCGCAGCGAGCAACGGAGAGGCCGCGACCGGTCGAACACTGGCCAGCGAAGCGGACACGAGACAAGCCAGCTGTTGACCGTCCAGACACGCTAGAAATGAGCGAGGAAACCAGGAAACAGGACGAGTCTGTCGAAGGTGTGAGAAGGAGGGACGGGAAGCGAAATTGTCGCAAGTAGAAAAGGTTGACGCGCAGAAATCGCTTTCTAGCTGCCCTGGTAATGCTGCACTGAACAAAGTTGCACTGGGTGGTACACACGTCTGGACGGGGCATACTGCGTTTCAGCCACGGTTGACGTACAGCTATGATGTGTCCCCCCGAAGCCGAGACGATTTCTATGCCGTTACAGGGGCATCGAACGAGGGCTGTCGCCTCTCAGAAAGATTCGGAAAGAGCTTGTCGTCAGTAATCGAGAATTGCGCCGGAAAAAGGGGCTGCGCCAGAGTTTTGAGGCTAAGTGTCTTGGGCGTTTTCACAGTGGGTGCACGAGGTGGTGGCGGGATTTGGCTGATTGGGAAAGCCACTTCAGTGCTGTAACGCTTTCGGCTCCTTCGGTTGGAGGGAGCCTTCGATACGTGTCAGGAGGGACAATCTCAGGTGACAGAGCGAACTGTCTTGATGATACTTCACACACACACGCACACCGTGTTCAATCGGTCCACAAAAAGACAAAGCTTGTCTGTATTTTCGTACTTCGCGGCGCGTTTGCAACTGTTTGATACAAGTTTGCTTTCTTTGCAGACTTCTCGGTATGGCTTCTCAACGAGGTACACTTCTCGTCCTTCTGCAGCAGGTGTCAGCCTGTTGCGGAAAAGTTAGCACCACGAACAACATACAGCCAGGTTGGCGCCCCTACTACAGACAGCATGACCTAAGTAACGGTGCTAATGCGGCGGGTGCTCTGTGAGTCCTCTTGTGTGCATATACCTCCTCTTTCGTTAATGTACGCTCCTGGTGCACGAGTCAATGAAGACCACTGTCATTTCTTCACTGAGAGGACACTGCTCGAGCCTTTCTTGCCACGCCCGGAGAGGGTACAGTGTGGTAGCCGTTCAAACAAAACGTTAAGGGGCCCCCGTTTGGCTTGCAGGCTTGAGGCAAAGAAGTGAAATGTCCGTGCCGCTCGAGCAAAGCCTGGAGAAGCCCACGGGCCCACTGTTGCTCCGATACCCACTCTAGCCGGGCCCTGCTGTTACACTAGTGTGAAATGAACAACGCCGTTTGCCCGCTCGCGGCAGGCTTGATAGGCACGAGCGTTCTCGGGCTCCCCGAGAGCGTCCGAAGGGGCACGAGTCCGTCTGGTGCCTCTATTGTTGTCTACTTTCGGTAAAGACGTTGAAAAAGGTCGGACAGCGCACAAGCAAACACGCGGAGAGCCGGGGTTCCAGACACTGTGCCGTTATCGGGGCTGCTCCACCCCGACGGTTAAGAGTCGGGCTGCTGGCGAGGACCACCTGCGTTGGCCATGGGTGTTCGCTTGCCTTTCCAGTGTGCCAACTCCCAAGGTCGCCAGCGAATGCCAGTGGAACGCCTTGCCTCCAAGCGGTAGTGTGGGAAACAGGTCACAAACAGACCCCGATGTGATCCGACAAGCCAACAACGCCACAGCTCGCCTGCTTCTGGTTGCGCCGTGTACAGAGGATAAGCAGGTCGTGTCTGCTACCAGGCTAGATTTGCAAACCTGCGCTCTAGCGTGGGACCCGGACATCTAAATTTGTCCAGGTGCCCCATTGTACGTAGCCCCGCTTGATATCGGCACTTCAGCAGTGCATGCGGGCAGACTAGGCAGGACGATATTCTCGACAGACAAGACTCAGTTGTTCATACATCCTCAGGCACATAAGTGTACTGCCACTCCTGTCTACGCAAGAGACCTCCGGTTGTCACACAGGAATACATGCGTTACAGGCGGCCTTCCGTGTACAAAAAAAGCAAACTGAATCTCTTTATATCTCTGCTGGACGAGCTGTGAAGTCGCACTAGATAGTACAATCAACCTTGTCCACGACGGGAGTGGACACTGCTTTCTGCTCGATTCAGTCGCCCGCGGAGCACGCCTCAGGGTGCAGCCTGCTTCAGAGCAGTCTGTCTAGGGACTTCCGCACCTTTCCCTGCTTGGACACACTTTCACTTTGTGTGCGCACGTCAAAAAGATCTCATACGTAAGCTCTGGACGGCCGATACAGCCTGAAAAGACGTTGCCTCAGTTCTGATTACGGACTGGACATACCCCCCGGTGGGTCGAAAGCCACAAGCATACCTTCCCCTCTGCGTCTTCGCAAACAAAGAAATTCCCCCTAAACACGCCACGCTAGCGAAGGTTGCCTAGCCTAAGCCCGACCAAGCAGCTGACTAATACTAGAAGACTAATGCATGCCGCACTGCTAGTTGTAAAAATGATCGCAACTGAGAGAAGTGCTGAGTCGCTGCAGCTGTGCTCGTTACACCTCCACACTTTGCGCAAAGGAATAAAAAAGATACTATTGAGACGGCCTACAGAGCCTGAGCGGATGGTCGGAACCAAAGAGGTCACATTAGGAACACAAAGACTGTTGTCAGTCCGAGCTCACGGAGCAGTGCAGTCAACCGAGGGAGCCTCGGATTCAGCTTAGGCCCTAGCTCGGATCGCATGCAAAGCGACAGAAAATCAAATGGTGTGGTGAGCCCTCACGTTCATCAGACCCAACGCCAGAAACAAGATTCAGCACACTGGACTGAACTGCTATGCATTTCTCTGTCGCTCCGGCTCTGAGGCGCCGCCTCTACACTGTCCCTGCGGTCCCCACTCCCACTCATAGACAGACTGAGTTCACGCAGAACACTCGGGAATTCACGGAGCAACCCCGGAAGTCTAGATATCCTCCAGTCACGGCTCCCTAGAAAAACGTGTTACTACGTCCCCGAAGCCAGTGACGGGGTAAGACTCGACTTGCTTTCTCTTCTTTCTCCGAAGCAGCCCGGGCGTACAGACACATGAACCGATTGTGTTGACGATGCTGCGATCGTGAGGCAGCCGTCACACGTTCTCACTGGAGAAGCGGACGTTGCCGGTTTCCTCTGTGGAGTGACAATTTGAAACAGGCATCTTTTCGCTGGAAGGATCACCTGTCTGTCGTAAGAAGCCTCCGCGAACTACGAACTTCGTAATTCGCAGGAGGGAAACTTCGTTAATGTCAGCGGACAAGGAAACATACAAGGAATACTTGCCGGCGTGGCCGGCTACATTGTACTTGCTGCGATGTCTCAAATATCCTGGTTAATCACGTAGATGGTCTCCTGGTTGCATGCGACTCCCTACACAAGGACGGAGGACACGAAAGAAAGAGAAGCGCCTCTTCAGCAAATATGTCGGTCACGCCCCTAGCCGAGCAATCAGGTGAAGATACAAGTCCATCATCGTTGTTCTAGAAACACGCCCGGCGTAAACCCATGGCGGCGGGGTCCGCGTTATCGCGGTAACAGTGAAACAACCGGATTCGTCTGTCATACTGAAATACTTCGGTAGGCGCGGCGACATGTCCTTGAACCGACAAGTTTCCTTCTTCTTAAAGACGCCTTCGTGTACAACATACACCACCCTTGTCATGTGTTGTGGCGCTCGAAAATGCTGCCGTGAAAGATACGGTCCTAGCACTGTAGCCGCCGTCTTTGTCAGATGTGTGTGATGTCTAGCACTCGAGAGATCTCCGGTAGATCTTAAAGGAATGCGTTCAAGAGACGTGGCCCGATGCAGTCGCCTTTCTGCACTCTACGGCCTGCAACTCCTGGGTGAATCTCTGACTGCCTCTCCCCCCTATATCACAGTGCGGACAATCATTAGCTGAGATTTAACATAGAAAAGGGAGAATCTTGATTGTTGGGACACGGTTGTGGCTGCAAACGCTCCTCCTTTCTAGGTGACTCCAGTACTTCTACAAGGACAGCTCGTCTTATTAACAAAACAGTCCCCGGCAACAGATGACAGGCAAGTGGAGGCTGGAGAAGACGAAGATCTTCTTCAGTCACACAGTGCTTGCTCACCTCGGCGTTCTGAGCACGACGGTAGTTTCCTTTGCTGTTACAGCCGGGGACAACGAACAGTTCACGGAGAGCCTCCAGTTCCGACTTCGAAGCTGGCATGGGGTCTTTAAGCACGTACCTGGGCAATCAACGCATCACAGTTTTCCCAAACTCAGAGCCTTCCGGGCTGGCCTTCGAAACGTATGAAGGAAGCTATACGACCTCCCTGAAAACAGCTGGTCGTTAGCAAAGGAGTCAGAGATACTGGAGAGTACAGTAGAAACTCTGAAACTGGTCTGTAACAGACATCAAACCGCCGCAGAGAAAAGTCGACGCGGCAGTGACACCAGCGCAAAGAATATTAGACAAGTGAAGGATAGCGCGGAAAGGTTGAGAGTTTATGACGGTAGTCTGGTCAAGCTTACCACAGTACAGCTTCCGAGCAAGGTGGAGTAGTGAGAGATCCGTTGTATCTGTAGAAGACTTTCGCTCCATCCGGCAGAGCATCCCGTAGATTCAGAGCAGGTAAACGCTCATGTTCTGGGTGTGCAGGAGGAATTAAAGAAGGTCTTTCTTCATCCCGTGGCTGTTTCTGCTGTCCCGAATCATCACCCCTCTCTCCACTTTCCTTGTCTCCAGATCTTTTCGCCTCCTTGGCTTTGGCGGCTTTCCTTCGTGAAATCGCAGCTTCGTGTACCTCATGCATCATGTCTACGTGAGCTTCTACATTTGAAGCCACTATAGAAATGAGGGCGTCAAGAGAATTCGGAGGCGCCATACCTAACTTGCTTCCTCTCCCGCCTTTCTTAGCGAGTGCTTCAGGTGGAACCATATGAGGTTTAAGCGCGTGAACAGCTTGGAGAATCGTCTTCAGGAATGGACTTTCTACTTCCTCTCCTCCCTCTTTAGGAGATTCAAACGTCACCCCAATGACAACTAAGTCGTTGTCCGCATGCTTACTCACGATATGCAACTCAAGAGCTCGACGTTCTCCCGCAAACGTATGCTCCGCCGGTTGATGGAAATGAAACTGAACAACGTCATACTGTTTCTGATCAACAAGGAAAGACCCAAAAGGCGAAAGGGAGGCATTACTATCCTTGCCGCCTCCTCCGCTGGGCTGCACCTTCGTATTGCCAGGTGCTTTGGTGGGTGGTTGGAATTCTAATTTCATTCCACGGCGGAAGTGAAGCTCATAGTCTTTAATAGCTTCTATCGGTAACATACACTTGATCTTCATTTCATCCCCGTCCGCAATCAACATACGATTCACCCCTGAGCAAGGGCTTCGTCCCCCGGCTCCCTGTGGGCCACCCCCGCAGCAGTCGGCATCCTCCGGTTCATCCTTAGAAGCGGACTCAGTGTTTCTCTTTAGCATTGCTACATTGATGTCAATCGGGGACTGTCGCGTGTATGTACACGACGCATCAATGACAGTTCCCCAGTCAGCACCCTGCGATTCATAATCCCATGCGCCTCCTGAGCCTTTCGCTCCTCCTGCCTTTCCTGACCCTTTCGGCTTATTGGTATTTGCAGCCCACTGTCTAAACGGAAGAGCTAAAGGATTCCGTCCGCTTGAGACAGAGCCGTCTCGTTTCTTCGGCTCTCCCTGACCTGGCTGCTGCGGGGAACTGGGGGACGCTTCAGGAGCAGTAGTCCCAGCCTTCCCCGCTTTCTCATCCTCCTCGGCACCTTCATGCGGCGCATTCTCATCGTGTTTCTTCTTGGAGTCTTTCACCAAGGGACGGCCCTTCACGCATGATAGAGGGAGAGGGCGGCTCCCAACGTGAAGTTTCGCTTTTATCGACCGTGGAGAAAGGCCGGACGTGCCGGGGTCGGCCGACTCGCCAGCAGGCCCTGCACCCTCTTGGTGGTGGAGCTCTGCTTCTTTCGAGGTGCCCGCGTCCCCATGCGGACTGACATGCCCAGGCTCTTTCTTGGCAAAGGGATTCCAGAGATGCTTTTCCTTCAAACGCTTCAAGCCTTCACTTTGCTGAGAAACATCTTGGGCTGCTTCTGCTGTAGCTGTGTGTGTCTCGCCCATTGTGGCTGAATGGAAAGAATGAGAACATTTGCTAGGAGATGCGGTCGCGAAATTTGTCTCTTCAGATAGACAGGAGGCAGCAGTCAGAGTCCGAGGAGACTGCCATGAAAGAGGCCTGATGGAAGGGTGTTGGTAACAACCGTGTAACGGGTGTGCAAGGGAGGAAGGACTGTTTGAACGGAGCTTAGCTCGGCCTCCGCGTTGTCTCTGAAGAGCCCGGCAAGAGACCGTATCCCGGGGAACCACGTGGAGTTCACTCGGGTATAACTTAGTGTATTCACCGGTTCTCGGAGGCAGAGTGAAGCAGTGAGAAGGCAGGGTGATAGCAAGAAAGACGAGTGTAGGAAAGCTGAAGAAACATACCCGCCAAACCCGCGGAAACGCCGTACGTCCGTGGGCCTTGCGATTGGAGTGTGTGGGCTGGAGGAGCGGACTGACCTCTCCAGAAGGCTTCAACTCGAAGCTGGTCTTTCCCTTACAAGGCCCTGGAGCCCGAGGTCGCCGAGAGTTTTGCGAAAAGACTGTGGAAAGCCACAGAAAAACCAGGCACTGTCTATATAATTCATGGATGATGATGGCCGAGATCAAGCCACGTTGAAGAAACAGTACTAACAAAGGCTCGGTGTTGTGTACACACTTGAACAAGGAGGCTAGTGAGGTGCTTTTACACCTGGGCCGCACAGGCACTGATGTGCGCGTAGCAGGCTTCTCATTGTCTTCTCGAAATCTCATTGTGCCAAAATAGTTGAACTTGCCTTGACAAAACTGTGTCTTGGCGTCTTCGGATTTGTCCTGCCTGCGAACAGCCGGCACAAAAAGAGGAGTCGACCCCGCCGTGGTTGAGAAAAGGTAGGCTATCTGCGAGGCGCAAACCAAGCGAGAATGTGAGACATGACGACATGAAATCAGAAACACGCGCGGACAAAAAAGGTGTACGTGGGCACCAGTTTCGATGCATCAATGACTATATACCACCCGCCCAACCGCGTCCCCAGCCCGACTTGTCTTGACGTCGTCTTACACTGTTGCTTGGGCAGACGAGCCCGCAACCTGCTCTCTTCTGCGGCACTGAGATCAGTATATCAGGCTCTGCACCGCTTGAATAATTATCCTGTAGAAGTGATTGTAAGTGACCGAGGAGGAGAAAAAAGGAGCCACCGCACGTGACCGTATCGTATCTGAATGTTGCTTACCGAGTCTAGCTGAAGACAAGAGAGACACGCGCATGCAACGTGCTCCCCGAGACTCGCCAACCACCAGCCGCTACACCGCAGGACACCACTCGAACGAGCTGACTTCCAGATACGCATGTCTTTCTGCCAAATGGAGTAGACAGACAGAGCCACCCCGGGAAGCGCGCTACCGTGGCTATGACCCTGACGTCGAAAAAGCAGAGCTGCGTTTTTCTGCAGTACCGTCCGGGTCCTGCACCCATCAGTGCATCTATCTGTAGATGTAGTGGCTGATTCATCGGACCCTTTCGGTGACGCGAGACCGGACAAGGACCACTCTCAATCGCACAGGGCTCTTCCTCGTTGACACTTGCACAGTTGTCTCTAGGGTCTCTGAATGCAGACCCTAAGCAGCCACCCTGAGAAGCGCTGCCCTCATCCGGTGCACGAAACAGACAAAGCACCTTGTCCAGTGTCTATTGCTGGGGTTGCACTGTATGCAACTTCCCTTACAAAGTCTGGATTCTGCCGTCCTACTCGCACCCTGTCCGGCCAAACGCAGAGCGCAGTCCTTTGGATCAGGAGGCCACGCGTAAGGACGTCTCAAGCTCGGCGCGACTCCGGCCGGAGACGCCAGACTAGTAGTCTTTTTTTTGACAGGGCATCTGCGCAGGAGCCGCTGTCCACCTGCTGTCCCCTGGCAGATGACTCTCCTCACTACGACCCGAGTGTAAAAGAGCGCATCGTGCGTAACAATACCTGCATATATAGCTATATCGGATCGGTCTGCAGTTTAAGGAGGGGGGGGGGCATGAGATTAGTCCAACGAACAACCTCGAGACAGAATGTTTTGTTTGCTAAACCTGATGATTTAGTTTATTTGCCCGCTATCATCGTTATGGAAGTTGTGCATGGGCTCTTGCTCATGCCACTCCCCGGGTGTACGCCGCGCTCCAGTACACTATGAAGCTGTCCTACTGGCCACAGGTCTCAAAACAACGTAGCTGTTCTGGGAGAGGTTTTGCTGCCACAGGCCTCTTGCCCGTGACGCTAGTCCGGAGAAGACACGCGGACGGCACACGGGTGCCGATCTTGGGATCACATGCTTTGGCGGAATACTAACGTTCTGAGAGCAATGCGAACACGTTAGTCACAGCTGGAGTGCAAGACAGCATTTGTGAAGGTGGACCACTCTGGGTCCTCGGGAATAAGTGTGGCTGTAGCCTTACGCACTGCGGCCGATTTTCTCCTCTGCAGCTCAGCCGGCACCATCACCTGCATTCCTACACCCGAACTAACAGCCTGTGAAATCCGGGGCGGGATAGTAGCTGAAGGAAATTTGTTAGCAGGCAGTCCAGATCTGTCTGCAGGTAATGACGGAAGACCACTACAGCGTGTGCCGCATCACATCGGCTCGGTGGCTATAGATGACACTTTCGTCTAGATGCATATGCACACGGCAACCAGGTGATGCAGTTTTAGAATGACAGCTCCAGCACCACAGCGAGAGGCGGGATTCGCGATCTGGATGAAGCATCTGTCTGCCAGGCACGGGGAGCAACTCTGCGCAGTTGTAAAGTCACCACAGTGCGGATGTGGGCAACCCTCTGGGGACCGGTCCAATTATTCTCTTCTCGAGGCCTCCGTCGACTGCAGTATCCGCGTCCGCGCTATCTGTGTTCTACTTAGAAAGTAATGCCGTGTTTTCACCCCGTTTGGAAACGACGCATCGAGATCAGGCGAAGACGCCAGTACTCACAGACTTCGGTGAACCCAGAATACGAACTTGAATTTACCACCCAACCTGAAGAAAGAGCAAAGGGCTCTAGCCTATGGAAAGCTGCGGTCGAGGCTCTTGCACATGCTGTAACGCTGAGGCTCCTTAAGGTTCGTCTGGCGCAGTCAAACCAGTCGGTGAACCGTCGTCAAGGCCCGGACATCAGGTGCATCTACAGGGACTACCTCGTCGATTGTAATTACATGGAAGAAAACCTTGTCATCGAACTGGGTGGCCTCACCAGAGGCAGCCAGCCCCGTAAGATTCTCTACGGTACCACCTACCAGAGGCACCGCCCGATGCCGGCCTATTTTACAGAGTGCTGCGCTTGAAGAACCGTTTTCGGCAGAAGGCCGAGAATCTGTCTTTGAACTAGAAAGCGGCTTCCTGTTAGACGCGCTGAGAAAAGAGGGGCTTCACGTACACAAAAACCTTCCTAAGCGCGAGCGAGACATGGGACGCCGCACACACTTTACCAAAAGCAGGATAGCCATGCTATATCTATTCAGATGGCTAATAACGTACAAAAGAACAAAAACGGGGATGAGACGCGGAACAAAAGTCAGTCCCACTCAGCCCTCTTTCAGGACTATACAGTGCACCATTATTCATTGTGTTCTCACACTTACGGAGTAGGAAGGCCGTCCTACGGCAGCGATGGAGCAGCCCTCTCGTCTTGCTTGCATTCACGTGGACAGGACTACAAGTGACTGACTCCCGCGTCTACCGAAAGACCAAAGCCATGCCAGCCGCCGTAATGCTTGTGGAATGACTCCCATGTCTCTACGTATACGATGTGCCAGGACGCATCAGTTTTTGTTAGGACCACTCCGCAACGAATCACCGAGAACCCTGCGAGAATTGTACCGCACAAGCCCGCACGTGGGAGAGAGGCCAGAACGACCCCTTGAATGGTTACAGCACTCTTTCAGATGAGAGGGTCATTTGGGAGAGAGGAAACAAGCCGCAAATGCACACAGCGGCTCACGTGCATGAGAAACGAAACTTTGTGATGTCGATGCGTCGCACTGTCCATCCCGTTTGCGTTGTTATCGAACTGGACACCTGGTCTAGGCACATATGCACATAGACAGCTGCACATAGGCCCGACGGTGAGTTGCGATGAACCCTTTCTCCTTTTCCTCGGAAAACAAAATCCGCTCTCAGTCCGCTACCAAGGAAAACTGCAACCTGTGTGCGTCACTCCGAAAAGACTGCCGCTGTGGTCAGTCATCGCCTCCGTAGAAACCTGTGCATACACATGAACGCCTGTCACCACGACGTCTATATGGACGACACGAAGGCGTGCATATTCTGCTTTGTAACAACCCTCCACGCAAGGGTCGGCGGTCTAGGGGGTTGATTACAGCTCGTCGCCGAGTAGAGAAAGTTGTGGTTTTCGCTGTTGAGATCATCCACCTGGAGCGGCTGATGCAGAGAACGCGCTGTGATTCAGGATGAATGCCGTGTTGGCCCACGATATAGGCCTTGCCAAGTCCACCGTGGGTATTGTAGCTGCCCGCAAGACCTCTGTTCCATTTGAGCTGTGAAAGCTTAGATAATGAAGGAAAGAAGCTTTTTCCTTTCTCGCGACGAGGACGTTTATACCTTCAAGAAAGATGTCGCGAGACGGTGCCAGGACGGTACTCTTCGGAGTGCTGTTGAAGTCTTTCGCACGATCCACCTAGCAAGTCGAACAGATTGCCGGGACCTAGTGCAACACGGAGAGAATGCCCGGTTAATGCAGCGGCACTGCATAAGAACCTCCACCATCTGTACGTTTCACCAGAGGCCTTCCAGTTTTGTCTCTCGGAACTTCACCCACTTCCCGTTTTTAACCGCGAGCGTCCCAGTGCGGCCCATCCATTGAGGCCGAACCCCCCTGTGTGCTCACCAACGATTTCACCTTGTCTCTGCGAACCGGAAGAGAAGCCAGTTTGAGTTTAGAGTAACCAAGTGTCGCAAAGACTAGAAATCCGTGAGGCACTTCAGCTCGAGCAAGATACGGACGCGTCTGCCCTGAAGACGGGCGTCGTCAAAATCTCCAGTCAGCCGGAGTCAACAGTCGTCGCTGCTAAGGGCTGTGTTGTGTGTATCTAGCTACACTTGACGATCCTGTGCCCGCGGGCGAAGGAAGTGGTCCAGCATGGAAGTGGCTATCCTTTTTTGAGCATCCGACGTGTCAGAAAAAAAAAAAGCAGACGAAACCCGGTCTGACCAGTTAGCCGGTCCTAACAATGACGCAAGAAGAGTGGATACAAAACGAAGGGGTGAGGAGACTGAAGGAAGGATGTTGGACGGAAAAAGGAGATATCCCTACACTGAGAATAGGAGACACAGTCGTAGGGAAGACAGAGAGAGTACAGTGTAGAAGGACAGGCAAAAATGAAGAGAAGAGGGTCCGGTACTTCTGAAGAAGATTTACTCTACAGATATGCTTCCGCCTGTGCCAGGCAGCTCGCTGAGAGACCAACGAAAGGACCAATGCAGTGCCGCGACCCGGCAACGAAAAAAGATGGGGACATGGCAGGTCGGATTCGCCTCTCTCTCTCCGTCAGAGGCCTTGTTTCCCTGCAGGGTTAGTAGGGCGAGAAAGGGAAATAAAGAAAGACCGAAAATCAAAGGGCATGTGGAAGCCAACGCAGGAATCGACCAGATGCTTTTCCTAGGAGTATTGCCGCTTCGTAGTCCGCGCCGGCTGCTTAAAGCTCTGGACCAAAGAAACGGCGGCGGGATCTGACACAGACACGAGAGGAACTCCGGCATACAAACCAGCGAGTAACGAAGCTGACCCGTGAAACCACAGAAAAATGGCGGTTATCACCAAGAGGCTAAGGGCTCTACCCTGTGGCACCACGGAAATACCTACGAACTTAGCACGGAAGACAGAATTGCAACATAGATACATAGATAAGCTAGAAGGATATGCGTGACCGGCCAGTAGCCGTTGGCAAAGACCCTGCGTGACCGACGAATTCTCTGACAGACTACGCTATCAATACAGACCGCGCAAGCATCTCCTGACACCCATGGCAGCTTGGCAAATGATGTGCGAGCCCTCTTGCTGCCAGCCCAAACACTCTTGTCCTGACAGGCGGTGCAGGGGAGACCAGCAGCGAGCGCGGTCATCGGACGAACGACGAAAAAAAGGCGTGAGGCACGTGAGACAAACTGTTTTCTTTTTAAGGGCACCTGTTGCTTTTGACTCTCCGCTTGGCAGGCGACAGAAAACGCCGACTCGTGTTGTTCGCGAATGCACTGTATGGAGTATAGCTCATCTCTCCCTAGCCAGCCCTTCGACCAGAGATATGCCACGGAAAGAAAAGGACCTTTTCTGAAACTGTAAAGGAGACTGTGTTTCCAGACGAGAAAACTTGTGAAGGAGTGAAGAGCTGATCGTGGCCCGGGAAGAGCTTTAGAGGGTTTAGGATCTTACATCATGAAGAAAACATGGCGAAAGGCAGAGATCCAAAGCAAAGAGAGGAAAGAAGCTCCGCGTTTTTCGGCTGTTTCGCTCCTCCTTCCTTAGCTTAGGGAACGGGTATGGCTTTCTCTAAAACACAGCACACCTTCGGGAGACAGCGAGCGTCGGGAGCGGCCGGAAGGGCTCCGACGCCGGACGGCCGAAATCCCGGCTCACACAGTTCGCTTCGTGAGTACGTAAAGCACTGGTACTTTAAGTAGTGTTCTCAAATCCCTCTTGCTGCCTGTAGCTGACGGGCCATACGGCTGCAAGTGCAACCCCGTGTGACAGTGTTTGTATCCAGGCCGGTAATCCGGCTTGCTAGGGCTTGGCCCCGGTCGGCGAGGGCGACGACGTGGCTTGTCATCGACCTTTGCTCAGGTGTTGCCCTTCCAACCGAAGTTCCTAGACAGCAACACAGTCCGCTGTCCTTTTCTTTCTCCCTTTTCAGTCCGCAGTGCTCTGAGATTCCTGTGAGGTGTTCTTCACAATGGGCCACCTTCTTTTTTCGGGCGCTTTCGTTGTGGCCGTGTCCTTCGCTACGTCTCTGGTCACAAGCGCCGGGCGGCCGCAGCCGCAGTCCCTCGATTTCGTTGAGAGGGGGCCGGTCTTATTTCTCCAGGGACCGCGTGAATCCGCAGGTACGCCTACTCGAGAATCAGGAGAGGGTTTAGTAAGCGGGCAGGGAATGACCCCCAGGAGACTTCAGCAAGCAGCCGGGGCGGTTTGTACAGGGACGGGTGAGAACGAGCAGAAGGAGCTGATGATTGACGAATACACCCTGGAGGGGACGTTTGAGTGCGGTTCAGCTCAAACTACCCTTTCCCCTGCTTATGTGCCTAACCTAGCGACCGCTCATGACACGATCGAGTGCAAAGCCACGCAGGCTCTTTCAACGCTTTTCAAGAATAAAGGAGGCGAAGTGCAAAAGCTAACGGGCTACACCATTTCGCTGAAAGATATGCCCACCGATCGCGACGGCAAAGCGTACTACAAGTGCACCGACAACACCAACAACTGTTTTGTCACCGTGAAACTGCCTCCGCAGCCCGGCCCAAGTAAGTCCACTTCACGACGTCTGTGCCGGCGCGGTCTGCTGGTGTCTCCTGTTTCCACATCCAATGGCCGCCGAGGTTTTTTGTCCCCCGGTGCCTGCAGACGTTTGCACGCTGAGCAAGACTATCACTCTGTCTGTTGACCAGCCCGGTCAAACCGTGGAGTTCAAGTGCCCAAGCTCCATCGGGCCTCTTAGCGTGGCGACGGGGCATGGCTGCATGGCACGTGAGGAGGTCAAGACGCTGCTCCCAGGAGTGGACTTCAAAAACTCAAATACAGACAAATCGTATAGTCTTACGATCCCCACCCTTCCTGCAAGTCAGCAAACGCTCTGCTTGGAATGCGACTACGCGACCCCGACACACTACGAGGTCGGCCGTTCTCCCAACTGCCTCATCAAGATTGCCGTCAAGTCTGATGAATCAGCTTCTGGCGCCACATCCGCTACGACAGCCCTCTCGTGGATAGTTCTAAGTGCTGTGCTGGCCAGCACTGTCTGAAGACGCGTGCTGTTCTTGCCAGTTTGCGTAGAGCGTTGTAACCTACCAGGGTTACGCTCGTTGGGATTGGCTCGAGTCACCCTGACGTCGCAAGGGCTGTGTCATAGAGTGGCTGTACTCTACTCGTCAGTGCAAGCAGGCCAAACGGAGCAGGTGCGAGGACGGCCCGCAAATGCCTCGACGACGAAGAGATCCCAAGATACCAACAACTGCCGGGCTGCTTCTGGGAGCTTGCTCGTGCGTGTGTTAACCACTTTGTTTTGTGCATGACGAGGTAAGTGAAAGCGAACTCCAGTATTTTTCCCTCTTCACTAGGGTACGCCCTTGGCTACTCAGACAAATTCCTCATGTCTGCATATCAGCAGGTCGGCACCTGCCAGCCGGACTCAGGCCGAGGTGCGAGGAATACTTTTTCTCCTATACTTCGGGAAAAAACAAGTTCTCCCAGTCTACTACCTCCGGGGACAACTGCTACCTGTGTTCCCCACTCTCAAAAGACTGCCACTATTGTCTGTCATTGTATTCACAGAAGACAAACACGCGTTCGTAGCCTTGAACGCATACGACCACAATGCCTATATAGACTCTACGGAGACGCAGATATTCTGCATTGAATTCATAAAAAACCCTCTATGCAAGGGTTCGAGCACTAGGGGAGTCGTTAGATTACAACTCGTCGTGGGGCAGAGAAAGCTGCGGTATTCCCTGTTGAGAATCCTGACCACCTGGAAGGGTTGGGCCTCGAGCCGGCGATGCAGAGGACGACGGATGCTCCGCCGTGAACGCCGTGTTGCTCTTGGCTCGCAATTCTGCTTGTCGGATAAGCCTAGGCAAGTAGAGCATGGGGATGGCAGCTGCCCAGGAGATCTCGATTCCGTTTATCTGTAAAGAGTCCGAAAGTAGAGACGAAAACACACTTTCCCCTCTGCCGCGATGCAAACCGCGAGGTGCTGTAGAACGGTGTCGAACGACCTGATGAACCCTCTCTCTCTTCCCTGCTAAGTTAGCCACTCAAAAAGATTCCCCGGCGCCATGTCCACCTTAAACAGGACATCACTACTCTAGACGAATCGCACTCCGCAAAACGTCGCAACCTCCCTGGGTATTGACAAGCAATAATTCCGCCTTGCCGTCTTTGTGAACTCCAAAAATGAAAACGCGAGATCGTCGAGATATCCTTCGCCTGGCTAAGTCGAGAGATACTCGAATCGGCACACCCTAGCTAATGCTAGAGGCAGACGCATCTACGGAACCAATCAAAATCTAGTCGAACCCTTGGCCAACTCAACCCGTAGGCAGTACATATGGCCGAGGAAGAGTGGATCGTTGTGATACAGCTTATAGCTCACATCATTCACTGCGAGAAGAGGCCGCTCCTGTTGTAGACGAGCGACCCGACGTAAGAACTCCGCCATGAATAGCAGGCTGAAAGAAAACATAGTGACAGCATGCTTCTATCAACTGTCTACTAAAAACGGCAAAGAATCGAAGGACACAGTCACGCCAAGGTATTCAAGCCAACTGAAGTAAAGACAATCGACACATCAATAACACGTGGGGGGGATGCTTGAGAACGAAGCAGAAGTCTGGAACACAAATTTCTACATCGCTCCGTTCGAAAGGCTACAGAAAGACAAGTGAAGAGAGTCAAGAAAATCTGAGAGCACTCCCTCTGCATATAAAAGCACGACCAAGGTCTCTTTACATCAAGGACAGAACGGTACCTTTTGAGAGGAAAGAAGGAAGCGCACGGATCGGCAACAAACTCCCTCCCACGAACAATTTCTCTGTGGGATAGCGACTCTAGCCGTTTCTCAAGTCGTGAAACCTGTATCGGAAGTACAGGGCTGGACAACATCCTGCGATAGACAGTGAAGAGATACCTCCGACCTTTTAGCGAAGCGTGAAGAGGGGAGCCCAGTTTATTTGGTTCTCACCCAAAACAGGCGGTTTGTGCCTTCTCTTTTGCTGCTTTCGGGTGTATCTTGTCTGACACCTTTGCGACATCGGGAAGCGCGCACAGGTGATAGCCTTCGACTAGGAACTTGCCGATCGAAAATTCTGGGTCTCCCGCCGCTCTCAAGACGTACTGCGAGTATACACACAAGCCCGACACAGAACCGTAGACCGAAAAGTCCCCTAGTAACTTCACCTTTGATAAAGAAGCTCTGTTGACTCTCCTGACCGACTCAATACATACTCTATCGGCTGATCCATAAAAAACCGGGGAGGGAGGAATACAGAGGACAGCGAAGCTGCGAGTGCTTTCCGAACCGCACCACAGAAGCCTGCTTTCGCTCGACGGGACTTCTCCTTGAATGAATGTCTTTCTGGACCAACAAGTATTACATAGCGATCGTACACGGCACAAAGTGGGACGGGCAAGATCGGCATGTGTATACGGTGTGTACTCTCTGATGGTGGCCACCCGGCGAAAGGTAGAAATGAAATTTACCGTCGACGTGCCAGTTATCGATATCATTCGCACATGTGGAAGCGGGCCCCTTCGACGCAGTCTAACTGATGCTGATGGGTTCCGGGCCTGACACCGAGAGAAGCTTTAATGAGACTGACGCACTTACAACGGGAGATCGACACTCCGCGGGAAGCAGGGTGATGAGTATGTGCTAACTGCCAGAAGCCCTGAGTGTGTGTGAACCGTGTTCATAAAAG
The DNA here is from genome assembly GCF_002600585.1 of Cystoisospora suis. NCBI lineage: Eukaryota > Apicomplexa > Conoidasida > Eucoccidiorida > Sarcocystidae > Cystoisospora > Cystoisospora suis. The sequence continues at coordinate 40,060 of NW_027154431.1, forward strand.
GAAGGTGGAGGAATTAACACATTTGCATAATTTCAACTGACGTGGGATGAATACATTCTTGCCATGTGTGCTAGGTTGCTTACGAGAGCAAAGCTTCCCACTGACTATGCTGAATTCTCTCACCATCGGCACGATGAAAGCTGAAAACTGTAGACACCACCATGTGTGTGACGACTCACGCTGGCCACGCATGTATGCCCTTACAAACACAGGCATTTCTCATACCTCATTGAAATGGTAGAAATTCTCTGTGGCGTAGAGAGGTACATCTGGATGGATCTTGAAAGGAAGCTCAGGAACCTCATTCATCAACTTGCCAACGTGCTGTAGAGACCCAAGACCCGCCCGCGAGCACGCGAGAATGACGCTTTTGTCCACAACGAACACCGTAAAAAGAAAGCCAGAGTGTCCCTCCTCCCACCATGCCAGAAACGGAAGTGGACGATGAAGAAGCATGTAAGCAAAGAGAGAGAAGTTTTATTCTTGCAAGCTGCATACATACAGTCAGGTACTTCAAAAAAAAGACACTCCTTCAGACTGGCATACCAAAAAGAAATTCTATCGCCCTGTGGCTCTGAGGGAGCCGAAAACTCCCCTTCAGATTCTTTTGAGAACTGAGTAACTACTTATCGGTATCACACCAAATGCCTGTTGTTCCATAGGGACCGAAGAAGGGGAAAGCACATCCTTGGAGTATTGTGGACTATGTACACCGAGTTTACACGGACAGACTCACATGCGTGAGGGTGTTGTGTGATTGCATTCACGAGCTCAGCGGTAGCCTTTATTACCGCAGGCCTACACCTCGATCTACACAAATCACTCCGCGTTCTTGACTTACATGTAAGCAATGGACACCATGAGAAGATCCTTGGGCAACTACAAGCTCAATCTGATCTAGAAGGCCTGCTCCATTATCTCCCATCATCAGCCACATCATTTCATCACTCGGTACACCACGTCTAGGGACTCCGGGAAGGTGCTGATGCGCCCCTTTCTTCTTGTTCTTTCTCCTCTTCTTCGAAATCTTCTCTTCTGCTTCTCTTCTGTCCTCACTTGTGCTTGGCAATGATGTATTGTTACTTTTCTCCCCTTTCTCTTCCTCCTCGTCTTCCTCTTGTTCCGCATCTTGCTCCAGATCGTCTTCTTCTTCTTGGAGAGCCTGCTGAAGGTCCTCATCGAAAGTAGCTTGCGCAAGGCGACTCGCCTCTACTTTCACACGGATATCAGCGGGTAGGCATGGGACTGTAGCTTCGAAAGGATTTTCCTTTGTAGGTGGTCTTTGATGACCTTGACGAATCTCATCTCTTCTTCTCTCTAAGTCATGGATGACGCTGTTATGAATATGTTGCATCATTGCGTGCTGACGCCCTGCCCATGAGCAGAACACGAGACGTTACAGCAGAAAAGAAAGAGATACAAGATACGTGAGACAGCAGAGAGGATAAGAGACGGAAAGAAGCGGACAAAAAAACTGCGAGGTAAGCAGAGGAATCAGAGAGATTAGAGAAGTCCAGTTCTTCCAGCGTATCAGGCGATATGTAAGCGAGCCTTGGCAGTGGTAAAAGAAAGAAAAGAAGGCGGACCGAGGCAACTTTTCCTCTCACCGGAACTCTCTTCCACTGTAAACCCCCTCCCCTTCCACCTACCAAATACACGAGAAAAAGCGTTTTCATTGAGAGTTCACAAGATACTACAGGGACCGCAGAAAGTGACATATCCTCTCTCTTGCTCTCCCCGTCGCTCACGACTCAACGCCACCGGGAATTAGAATCGTCGGAAGTCCGGAAAAAACAGGAAAGAATCTGTAGATAAGAATGACTTTTCTCGGGACGGATCGGAATCTCACCAAGTCCTTGGTAGCTGTGGGAATATACCACGTGTCCTTCCGTGCAAAGGTCGACCTCGACCAAGCCTTGTCTGTCTCCATCCGCGAGAGCGCTGCCTTCTTGTAGATGAGGACGGACAGGCTTTAGTGGAAGAAAAGAGCTGGCCTTATCACCCCCTCCTGCCTCTTCCCTGCTTGAGACCCGTGGTGTATATACACCTTCTGATGGGAGAAGTTCTGATGGGAGCTGCACCACAATTTGCGCTGACGCTCCTCCCATCTCAATCAGTCCTGCCTTACGTTTCTGTTCCCCCTTGCCAGGCTTCTTTCCCTCCTCTACAGGAGATGTATCATCTTCTTCCGCTCCGGGATCTTTCTCTCGCGCGTTCCTGACTCCACCACCATCCGATGAGGAAGGAGCTTCTTCGTGCTTCTGCGTCAGATCGTCAATCTCTACCAGGCGATTCGAGTCATCAAACAAACCAAGCACCTGATTCAGTGCTACCCAACCCAGGACTCCTTCTTCTTCTCCATCCAGCACACTCACTCCTGCAGATCCGTCTGGTAGGTGGAGTCCCCATGTTTTCAGACCCTCGCTTACCTGAGACGTACTCATTGCCAAGAGTTCACAGTATGTTGAATGATACACCATTCATCTCCTAGAAAAACTACTGATTCAATCATACAGACGTACACACATACCCAGAAGTGCCTTCATAGATGTCAGGCACGGAAATGTACATCACGGGAAGAGTGGGGCAGCACAAGGATTTCAGAAACAAATTCCTTTTCCAAATAAAGAGACTTCTCTAGTCTCTCTAGGCTTGACTATTGATCGGGCTACAGTCTCCCTCAGCTCCCCGTGTAAGCAACATCAAACTACGAGCGGTAGAGAAGCTGTTGATAAGAGAAACCTAAAGAAGCAGCCATGACGCTATCCTTCCCCCCCGTCCGCCTTCCCCTTGACTTCAATACAGTAAAGGTATGCTTGAAAATACCGTAGCTTTTTACCAGCAACAGGCGCTCACACTTCCTCGGCTCTTTTGTCTCTTCTAGTCTGTCCCCGGTGTTCACAGCCATAATATCTCCAGACGTCTGAAGAGAAATGAATACGTGTACGAAGACACACGGGCGAGGGGCATCAAGACTTTTACACGCCTGACGCGTGGAGCGTCGCGCATACACGGATAGCTTTTTCTTTCCGAGAAAATACCCTCTGTTGTGCACTTCCTTACTTGGTGTAAAAGTCTCTCCCTTTGACCAGGTGAAAGTGTACGCATTCCTGCCGTTCCTCGAAAGAATAAAAAGGCGTCTTTTCTCTCGTTCTCATTGGGAATGGCACTGTGTACAAATTCCTTCAGCTTCTCAAGATATTCTTCTAAAGTCCCTTCTACATCACCTTCTCTACCAAAACGTTCAGATTTCGCAGGAGACGACTGCCAAGGAACTTCCCTCTCGTCGCTCTTGCTTCCTGTTGTCGACGCCGGGTTCCCACCGTTCCTAGGAGATTCGTCACTAGCATCTTCGACCTCCTGATGTCACGCATTTTGTTCCCCCACATAGAAAACAGAAGCCCCACAGGTATCTTGGAAAGACCACTTTGTGTATGTCGATGCAGCTATCATCCATTACCCCTTTACCGAGTGCCTCCTTACTGTTTCATCAAGAAGGGTTTAGGGCTAAACCTACGGCAAACGCCTTACGCAGCCAAAGATTTGTGCAGCTAAGAAAAAGCAGGCTGATGGTCTATTACACACAAGAGAGGTAAAGAACATCAAACTGGTGACCTTGAAAGAAAGAGGTAGTAGCCTCCTACCACGACTCCTCATGATGCATGGGATATGTATCATCCGTACAGGGAACTGATGGAGAGCTCATAACATGAAGAGACGGCGTAGACGATAGTAACCTTCATATTAAACATCCACGTAAAATAGTGTGGTTTCTGATGTTGGACTTCCTTTCACCTCCTGACTCTCTTCAACCTGTCATACATAGCTCGCATGTACTGCTGATCAACCTTCTACCATAGTTCATGATCCAGGCAAAGCAAGTCAGAAAGTTGGTCTTCTTTCTTACTAACAGCATTATCTTCTGTTGCCTAGCAGTTTTCTCTGTGGCTCTAACAACACTGAACGAATTCCTTCTTCCCATGCAAGCCAGCCGGTACACCTGAACAGTCAACTGCGTGTATGTGCGCACGCCTATGTGGGATTTTTGGATGTGTGTGCATGCATATCTGTCTGTAGCGCTTCGCAGCACGGGGGGTTACCACGTATAATATGACTGTCAACACGATCGGGGGGGGCAGTGGCACCTCTTCTTAAGAGGAGAACACGGCAATCCTGCGCTAGACCATCCAGATTTCTTTCATCCAAAAAACTGACCTGAGCAGGTGAAGGAGCGGAAGCTTCTAGGCAAGCATCATGCTTCCGTTCCCCTCCCTCTACGACTTCGTCATAGCTGTGAGACTTCCTGCCATGCGCCCGCTTGGCATAAAGCGCAATACCTGGCCCTATACGCCTAACAGCCACGGCTGGCATACGGACAGTCGCCTTCCCTAGCCCTCCATGGCAACGCCCCTCCTGGTAGTGAACTTTGTATACGGAAACACGACTACCGGTACTTCCAGCATCTATCACTACTGCATAAGTTGAGCGAGGAGATGCCTCGAAGCCAACAGAACGTGATGGCGGAGATGGTGTGTTGGTCTGGTCGTTTTTAGTATCACCCGCCCGGCTTAGCTTAGTGCTATCCTCCTTCTCTCCTTCTCCATCGTTTTTAGCGCCGGGCTGTGAATCAGAAAGGACAGTACTTCCGCTGGAGGAGGGAGAAGAAGTATTGAAGGACGAGGCCTCGGCTCTCACACCAAGCTGTAAGTAGGGAGCCTTACTATATGATGTGAAATATACCAGAGCGAGAGAGGCGAGAAAAAGCCCGGCGAAAAAGGAAATACTGAAGACAGTCCGAGGTTTCCCCGCTGACACCTGCTGCATCGCGAGCATCATGGCGTTAGGTCTCTAACAGAGGACCAAAAAAGAAAAGTGCCAGAAAAAGAGATTCTGAGGATTACGGACACAGCGTACGGTGTTCAATAGCTGGAAGAGTGGATGATACACGGACGACCGTTCCTTAGCGAGAATAAAGAATTCCGGGCTCCCGTTTTCTTACTCGAGGAGACAAAAAACTGCGAGTGCCCCGTGGTCTTTGGAGAACAATGGTACAGTTCATAGTACCCACCCAAAAGAGGCAAAATGCCTACTGTTCCATATCTGCTCCACGCACTCACTATCCAAGAGAGGAAGATGAGGCGGGGGGGGCGACAGTGCGCCCCCGTAGTGGAGTGCCTAGGCGAGATCTCTTAGCTAGGAAGTCAGTAGAGCGTCACAATACTTCCGACCAGGAGCAAGGCCAGAAGAAGAATGTGAGGGCTTGGACAGCAACCAAACACCAGCGGGAAATAGATAAAGAGAAACCGAAGAGAAAAGCAGGTGGGGGATGACAGATAAGCACAGTACGCAATGAGAAAACAAAATGCGCCTGCGAAAAAAAGGCCAGAAGCAGAGAGCGTCGGAGTCTTCGCCTGCTTTCCTCCCTCCATGAAACTAGGGCTGAAAGGTATCGAAGAACGGGAGAAGCCTAAAAGAAGGTAACAAGGTTACCAAAGAAACAACAGAACATCAAGAGAGAATCAGAAACGAAGTGACACACATTGGGAAGTCAGAACCGAAGAGAAGCAGTAACACGCTTGAGGTCTTCTTGCCTCCAGGTGAAGGGAAACGACCAACATGGGCATACCTGTTGTCGAGAAACAATCGCACGCAGCGCGAAGGAAGGAAGAGGCAACACAAGTACCACTCGATACAATGATGTAGGAAGACTGGATACCCAACAAAGCTGAGGCGACCGACCGAACGAAGGATACGGATGAACTAGAGAAATAACTGCTCCACTGAAAAAGAGGAGATACACTCCTAGAGAGGATAGAAACAACAGTACAGTGCCGTCAGGTTGGCGAAGAAAAAGGAAAGAGGACGCGGGATTTATCGAACAAGACGGGCATTAGACCCAGAACTCCGCGGACGCCGAACACTTGGTGAAAGACGGAGAGACCCAGCGCGGCCAAGCAGAATGACACGGGGCTTGACTCACAGTCCGGGAAAATGGCCTTCTGCAAGGCTAATGGGACGCGAGGGAGAGAAATACGAGAAGCGAAGGAACGAGGGCCTCTGGGAGCAAATGCAAGATAACGAGATGACCTTGGCGCGCTTCTTCGGGATCCTGGCGCTCCCAGGCCGACACGGTACGGATCCGAGGCAAAGAAACAACCGTGAGGGAGCAAAGGGAGGCGATAAGGGCGGGAACACACAATCACGGAGCAAACAAAAAGAAGTGACCGCTGTTAATACGGGTGACTCGCAAGAAGTGATTTCTACCAAGTGACTCCGGTGAACACAGCAAAGCGATGCAGCTGTCACACATTCCTGCCCAGTCAACTTCAGAGGAGAGAGATATTGAAAGATCAATGACTTTGAGGCCCTTTTCCTTACGCAAGAGAAAAACTGTGGCCGTCGCGCGATGTTGACGTACAGTACAACAGTCCGGGTTCAAGAAGAAAGTTGGGGCGCTGAGAAACAAGGAAAAAAAAGACCACGGAAAAAAGTAGAGAAAAGCAAGAGCGGCACTGGAAAAGCCGAAGACAAACACCGCGGACAAGGTAACGAAAGGCGCCTTTGGCAAGAAAGCCAGAAAGACAGGAGCCAAGAGCCTTTTCCTGGCTACACCTTGTCATGTGAGTAGAAGAGAGAGAAAAGGAAAAAAGAATGAAAGGGTCCGAGGAGTACGAATGTTACCAATGGATACAACAGTCAAGCACGGCTTACATGAAACGAAGTGGACCTAGATCTGGCAGCGCCGGCGACGAAGGAAGGCAGTAACAATACACTTGGCAATTTCTCGCCTCCAGGTGAGGAAGGCAATCCCACGTAGGCGTGATGGTCTTGTGAAACAAGAAGAAGCAGCATAAAACATGCGAAAGACCGGTGCCACTACGCAGATGTCTTTGAAGACGAGTAGGAAGACCGGATAGTCAACCAAACCGACGGCAGCACAGGAAGGAGGCTGATTAAAGAAAGAAAATACTCCCGCACTGACAAGGGGAAGGCACAAACCTAAGAGGGACAGGAAGAGTACAGTATCAAGAACTGAAAAAAAAAAAAAAAGCACAACTGGGCGAGAGTGATGCACTGTGGTGTAGGCTAAACGGCTTGGTGAAAAATGGCTAACGGGACAAAGCGTGAACACGGCTGGTTGAATTCGCCCAATCAGAGGAGCGTTTCCTTGCAGCCCTAGAAGAGTGAGAAGAGAAAAGATCCGGAGGCATTCAGGAGCAAACACTAGGGACAACCAGACGGGCTTGGCCCTCTTTCTCGGAATTCTAACGCCCGTGGCAGTCCGGGCTTACAACGTCGGCATTCACATGAAGGAAACAAAAGTGGGACACAGACGAAGACAAAGAAAACTACAGGACGCAAGAGAGGTGTAGACAAAGATGAGGAAAACCGAAGGAAAACTAGAGAAAGTGTATAGTCTGAGACGATATCCGAGGTCGCCGGAACTTCAATAAAGACGAAAACTTAGGATCTGATTTCTCTGCAGAATCACAAGGTGAGGAGGAGGAACTCCTGTCTCATACGGGAGACGGCGAAGAAGAAATGCGAAGTCTCATTCCTCTGCGTCCTCGTGCACCGCGCTTCCCGTTGGTAGCTACGCGCTGAGCCGTTGGGTGCAGCCGTCCCTCCATCCACTTTCGGTCCAGCGCGCAGTTGGATCCCAATAGTATCTCGACTCGTAGTACTCCACGCAGGCTAACTGCACAAGAGAACAACTCTGTCGTACTCATACAGCTGGAGCCGCTGAGAGAGCGAGATGAGGCCGCGCAAAGGAAGCACGCGGAGACCGCGGGAGGACGTGGGAGGTGCGGGACGGAAGGGGGAAAGCGCCTTCAGCGTTTTGAATGATCAGCCCGGTGTTGTTCCTTTGTCTTGCTCTCAGTCCCTTCTTTGTTCTGCAGTCTTATATCCTGACGTGGCGGACAGAGGTACCACCGGTAAATGCAACTGCGGAAGCCACAGAAAGCTGCGTCGCCGGTGGTTCCCTCCATTCTCCTGTACTCTTAGCTCCAGTACATAGAGGGAGTTCATCATGTGCCACTCTTTAGAACCGGGCCTTATGTAGGGTTGGAGCTAGCCTTGTTTTTTTGGGCGTCTGTTGCCGCCGCAGAAACAAGGCTTAGTGTTTACTCCCGAGTGGTTTTCTCCGGAAGCGGTCTTCTGGTCTGCGGCCTCTCCGCTACTAACCTCCAGTCCGATCCCACACGGTTCTTCTCTTGTTTGCGGCGCCTCGTCCTTTTTCGCGCAGCGTCACGTGTAGGACACGTAACCGAGCCTACGTTGACCGTGACCCGCATACTACATGAGCTTTCACTTTCTCACTGGACCCCATTGCTGGCCTCCTCAAAGACTTTTCTTTTCGTTTGGTGGATGTCCGGCTGTGCACGGTGTCCCGACCTGCTTTTGTTTTTCTTCAGCAGTAACCCCGAGCACACCTGGTCTCTTTTAGCGCTCTGTCCGCGTTATGATGCGCATACTGCTCCGGGTTTCGGAATTGGGTAGCTGCACTACCTAGAAGATGCCTGCGTGGTTCCTTGCGCGCACATCATCACTACAGATCAATATTCTCGCAAGACAAACAGTTGTTGTTGACAATGTTGGTCCTCAAGCGCAAGTTCGGGCCTGCTTTCTCGACAGTGGACTCCCACTTCTCCATAGGGCGAGAACCTATCGACTCGACCCAAGGAGGCGGATTTATGCTGGTTTCGCGTGCGACGAGTGAAAGCCTTCTCAAGCAACGAAGATACTCAAGCCGTTCGAATCCGCAGCCGCGTGCCAATATTGACTGTGAACTAGCCAAAGCCGTCTCTACCGAAGATGTTTTGCAGCGACTTCGTTTTCCCGAGGCAGTAGCCGGTGACAAGGGAGACGGGGAAGCATGTGTGCTTCTTCAGGTGCCAGAGGGGCTCGCTGGCACATGTGTATGTGAGAGAACAGCTTGCACACTTGGACGCGAGATCACAGATACCCAGGTGCGAATGCCAGGCACTGAAAAGGAAGAAAGCAGTCTGGAGTATAATAGTGTTACTAGAGGGGAAGATGAGGTCGTAGTGGACGAAGAGTATAGACAGCGTAAGCTAATCTGGACAAGCCAGGATGTTAGTGCAGGGGCCGCGCTGTTCGGACGACCTTACAGGATTAGACGAGGAAAGGGGAATATTTCTTACCCGGAGAATGACACGCAGGCATCGAGCTCCTATCTGGGGCATGTACCGAGTCGTGACGGATTCTAACTGCAGCATCAACTTTTCTCTACCACCAGACCTTGCATGCTTGTCGAGGTGGCTGCAGGCATCACCTGTTTTGCGTGGCTGAGCAGAAGACCGGCGTGAGAAAGTCGCTGGGATATGAGTCAGAGGGGTCGGAAGGGAATCTTCACCCGCAGCTGTTTCGTTTTCCAGGATCGCAAGCCGGTCGATTATCCTGGCTGGGGTAGGTTCCGCAAAAAGAAAGGTAACGCACGAGCTGGTAGTATTCTTTCCTGTCGTTCGCTGAGTCTGACCGCAGCAAGCAGTTCGAATCCATTTCTTCACTCTGGAGCGAGTGATCTGCCATAGGCCGTTGTTCTGCTTTAAAGTGGTGGTGACCAACGCCTTTCCTGGAAAATCCGGCGTGTGTGTCTCCGATGGACGACCCCGTCTACCAGAATACTTTAGGTAGCTGGGTGCTTGTCTCACTACACAGATGTGAAGCTTTTCCGTTCGGCCTTCTTTGATGGTGATTGCGCTGCCGTGCCGCGCAGCAGGACTAGCACACCAGGCGCTTTCGGCCGTGAGGCAGTCGAAATTGTGCGAGTCGGCGAATTCGTACAGCACGAGTAGATAATGGCGCAGCTCAGTTCACTTCGAGACGGATGTAAATCAAGGGAGGGGGGGCCAGCATGCATGGGTGTTGATCAGGGCTTGCATATGTGCTCTATGCAAGCCCCCGTCCGTTGTGTAACAGGTTTGTCACGAGCTTACGGCACCACAATGACGTCGACTGCACGGGTCGCCGTTTTGCTTGTATTAACTCGCATGAGTCTACGGCTGCTCAAACATACGTTCGCGGGGAGTGCCAAAAATACCTTTGGGCGGCTGTAAGCTCATGCGAACAATGGCTCTTCTTCATCGACTCAGTTCTAATCACATCGCTTCTTCCATTCTCCTTTTCTTCAGTCTCCCAGTTCCGCACTGCAGCTCCCTCTAGGCCGTGTATGTTATTATCGACCCTATCGCTGTTCGCCGTCCGGCATGCCGAGTGGTGTGTCTTAATGCGAGCAGTGAAGTCCCGCTAGGCACGTAGGGAACTCTGACCAGAGGCCATGGCAAAGACCTCCTCCATCTCTGGCCGCTTTCTGGTGTATGTTTCCTGAGACCCTTATCCCTTGAGGTGCACCTGTAGGATAGCCCTCAGCTTAGACGCCTGCTCCTCTGAGGACACAATCCCTAGAACTCCTAAACCCAGAAACAAACACATCCGAGAGGTGAGGATCAAAGTACTGAAAGCGCGTGAAACACGAAGCTGCAGGCGCTTTCTGAGCGTTGGAGAAACCACATATTTTCTTGCCTAGCACGCGACTGTCGACAAATCACACTAGTGTCCTCTTCGTGCACCTCACTTATTTTCCTGATTCTGGGTATTGGGACTGCATGCGTGAACGGTTTCTAGTCGCTGATGGGAAACAGCACGCGAAAGTTAGACCGTCAGCGCTAGCATACTTGCCGAGGACCAGACAACGTAGTCACGTGGGACAATGTCTTTGCGGGACCTTGCTGAGACAGGTTGCGCTGAATGGAAACACTGATGAAATCCGCACTTCCACAGATGAGACCGACACTACACCGTGGAGAGTAGTGGGAGTACAAAAGCGAAATAGGGTTTAGGGTTAGCCT